>NC_057813.1:501872238-501904210 GCF_018294505.1 Triticum aestivum
TCAAAGCTTAAGACAAGGAAGTCCCCGAGCTAAAGGCCATGAGCGTGGGTGAACTGCTTCCATTTGTGCACGAATAACAGATGGAAGTAGTTCACCTACGCTGATGACCTTCAGCTCGGGCAAGTCCGCAACTTAAGATACGACAACAGTTGCACCATTCTCACAGTGAAGGTGTTCGACAGGACCATCAAGGGGGCGAGGGGTCGAGGGTCTAGGGGTCGATGGTCGAGGATCTTCCGGTCCGAGTGCTGACCAACTGGTGTCATAGCTTAAGACGAGGAAGTCCCCGAGCTGAAGGTCATGAGCGTGGGTGAACTGCTTCCCTTCGTGCACGAATAACGGATGGAAGCAGTTCGCCCGAGCTGATGACATTCAGATCGGGCACGTACGCATCTTAAGATGCAACAATAGCTGCACCATGCTCAAAGTGAAGGTGTTCAACAGGACCACCGAGGGGGCGAGGGGGCGAGTGTCTTAGGGTTGATGGTCGAGGATCTTTAGGTCCGAGTGCTAACTGACTAGTGTCGTAGCTTAAGATGAGCAAGTCGCCGAGCTGAAGGTCATGAGGATGGGTGAACTGCTTCCATCCGTGCACGAGATGGAAGCAGTTTGCCCACGCTGATGACAATCCGCTCGGGCATGTCCGCATATTAAGATACGACAATAGCCACACCATGCTCGGATCGGGGGTCGAGGGGCAAGGGGTCGAGGGTCGAGGGGTCGATGGTCGAGGATCTTTTGTCAGGAGTCTGTTTGGTATTCATGCCGGTATTCAATTTGTTTATGTTTTACTAATTATGTTTACTTTTCTGTCATGACAAGTGTTGAAAGTTGGTGGGTGAGGGAGTCCTGGATTAAGGGGTCCTCGGACAGCCGGACTATATACTTTGGTCGGACTGGTGGACTATGAAGATACAAGATAGAAGACTTCGCCCCGTGTTCGGATGGGACTCTCCTTTGCGTGGAAGGCAAGCTTGGCGATTCGGATATGTAGATTTCCTTCTCTGTAACCGACTCTGTGTAACCCTAGCCCCCTCCGGTGTCTAAAACCGGAAGGTTTTAGTCTATAGGACAGGAACAATCATAATCATAGGCTAGATTCTAGGGTTAGCCTCCTTGATCTCGTGGTAGATCAACTCTTGTAATACTCATATCATCAAGATCAATCAAGCAGGAAGTAGGGTATTACCTTCGTAGAGAGGGCCCGAACCTGGGTAAACATCGTGTCCCCCGCCTCCTGTTACCATTAGCCTTAGACACATATTTCGGGACCCCCTACCCGAGATCCGCCGGTTTTGACACCAACATTGGTGCTTTCATTGAGAGTTCCACTGTGTCGTCACCGTAAGGCTTGATGGCTCCTTCAATCGTCTACAGCGCTGCAATCCAGGGTGAGGTTTTCCTCCCGAGACAAATCTTCGTATTCGACGGCTTCGCACTGCGGGCCAACTCGCTTGGCCGTCTGGAGCAGATCGATAGCTACGCCCATGGCCATCAGGTCAGGTTTGGAAGCCTGAACTACACTGCCGACATCCGCGGAGACTTGATTTTCGATGGTTTCGAGCCCATGATAGGTGCGCCCTACAGCCACGATGAGCATGACTTAGATCTGCCATCAGACGGCGATCAGGAGATCACACCTACGGCTGCCCTAGCCCTAAATCTGGAGCAGATCGTGCCATTCGAGGACGGGTGGATAGACCCCACCACGGAGGCCGCATACTCTACGACTTTGGAGCCGAACACAGATTCAGCTTCTATCGAGGCCGGTGTCGTCGGACCCTCGGACTCGTCTCCAGATGCGGGTTCCGAACCATGTGTGTCCGCGCCCGTAGAAACGGATTGGGCACCGACCTTGGAGTTTACCTCCGCGGACATCTTTCAGCACTCGCCCTTAGGAGACATGTTAAAATCATTAAGATCTCTCTCCTTGTCAGGGTATTCTTGGCCAAACTATGTCCGGCTTGAGTGGGAAGCGGACGACGAAGAATTTCGCAACACACCCACCACCCACTTGATAGCCATTGTCGACGACTTGATCGACATGCTAGACTTCGACTCCGAAGACATCGACGGTATGGATGATGATGCGAGAGAAGAAGAGGAACCACCGCCCACTGGGCGATGGACAGCCATCTCGTCATATGACATTTACATGGTGGATACCCCAAAGAAGATAATGGTGAGGATAAAAAGGATACAGGAGAGGATAAACCTCCCAAAAAGCAGCCGAAGTGCCGATGTCAGCGGCACCGCTCTAAGCCACGCCATAGCAAGAACAGTGATACCGGCACCAGAGACAATAGCACTTCGGATGATGCCGAAGATGAAAACAACCCCACCGAGCCAAGCCTCTAGCAGGCCGGACGGGAGAACGGGCAAGCTAGCTCCAATGAACAGGCAACAGATGAAGATTCGGAGGATGACAATTACATGCCCCTCTCCGAAGACGAGGTGAGCCTCGGCGATGAAGAATTTATCATGCCTGAGGATCCCATCGAGCAGGAACGCTTCAAGCGACGGCTTATAGCCACTTCGAAAAGCCTAAAAAAGAAGCAGCAACAGCTTCGAGCTGATCAAGATCTGCTAGCTGATAGATGGACTGAAGTCCTGGCGGCTGAGGAATACGGACTCGAACGCCCAAACAAAAGCTACCCGAGGCGAAAGTTGTTACCTCAATTCGAGGACGTGGCACTAGCACAGGATGCGGCTAACCGGCCACCCCGTGGGCAAGATAAAGAACACGAGCCCACACCACGACTCCGGATAACTCAAAACACCAAGGCCCGGGGCTACACACATGACCTGCGAGACGAACTGGAAGACAAAGCAGGACAGCCAAGATCGATCTACGAATCATGGGGGCATACCTCAACACGTGACGATGACTGTCACGCCGGATACACTACATACAAATCCACCAGGGCCGAATACAGCAGACCAACTACATCAGAACCACGTCGCGATGTGGCCCTGCACAGAGGCACTGCACACCCCCTATGCTTAACGGATGAAGTAATGGAACATGAATTCCCAGAAGGGTTTAATTTCGTGAACATTAAATCATATGATGGAACAACCGATCCCGCGGCCTGGATTGAAGACTTTCTTCTCCATATTCACATGGCCCGCGGTGATGACCTTCATGCCATCAAGTACCTCCCACTAAAACTGAAGGGACCAGATCGACATTGGTTAAACAGTCTGCCAGAAAACTCCATTGGCAGTTGGGAGAACCTAGAAGACGCATTTCTCGACAACTTTCAGGGCACTTATGTACTGTCGGCATTCTGGGAACGGGGGTACCCAGACTTGCCTGCCTGCGGCCTACGTCATGGCTCAAGGAGTGACCCAGTACGGCCCATCTTCATCAACACATGCTCAAGACCCGCGCGGGGCGGACGACAGGAAGCTTCCTCAGGCACAGCCTCGTCAGGCTGGCTCGCGAGGAGGCGGAGAGATCAAGGCAGGGTACCTCACGAGGTGACCATGATGCAAGCCATGAAGACCGAAGCCAGGCGGGCGCCAGGCGGGCGCCGGCCTGCGCAGAGTCCTTGTTTCCTCTTTGGTGCAAAGGGAGCAAGCGAGGTGAGAGTATCAAGCAAAGGCAACCATTTCGGTGCAACAAGACCAAGACCAGCAGAACAACAGGATGGAGGTCATCGTGGAGCCCAAGCCGGCGTCACCGTCAGAGTCTTTGGCAGGCGAGGACCGACTTTAGCCAGGATAAGTGTACTAGATGTTCCCCTTCAAAATGGCCAATTGTTGGCGTCCTTCTCGCTCAATATTTGGGAAGAGGACCAAGGCCTCGCTCTATAAATAGGGCTAGCCACCATAGTATAGGGGATCGGAAGGTCGACCAATCGAAGCTTAGCCAGAACCACCAACACAAGAACCCCTCCCCTCGCGAGGCAGTTCTTTCTTTGTATTGTTCATCATCAGCCCCTGAGGCACTACACCACAAACTAGAGTAGGGTATTACACCACAATGGTGGCCCGAACTAGTATAAACCTCGTGTCCCTTGTGTTGTTCTTCGTGTAGTTTAGATCCTTGCAAGGCGACGAGACGTAGGTAGGTAGGAGGTGTGATCTCCGCGCGCACCCCAGAGTTCAAACCTTGAGGGTCTGCCGGAACCCGAAATCCGACATTTGGTGCGCCGGGTAGGGGTGTGCCGGAATCCGCTTTCCGCCACCCTGTGTTTCGCCGCCCCTCACATCCATGTCAGATGCTTGTCGGGCCCGCGCCGAGCGTCGGGCCGCTCTCGCCACTCACGTCGCCCAGACGGCCCCCATCAGCGGATGCCGCCGACATTCCCCGTCGCCTGCCGTCAACACCGCCACCGGCCCGGCGGGGAACGAGCAGCAGGCGTCGTCCCTGCATCCTTCGGTGTGGCGAGTAGGCCGCACCGCCACGCCGTCGCTGACTCCAGCCGGTTCCTCGTCCCACGCCCGTCGCGCTCCGGCGGACACGCACGCGAGCTGCTCCTGGTGCGGGATCTCCTGCACTACCGTCCCGTCGATGACCTCTACGACGAGTGGCTCGCCTGCATCACCAAGCTCGTCACCACCGCTGGGGGCTCCCCTGCACCATCCCTCTCGCTGCACCCCGCCCCGCCCTGCGCGGGCAACGAAGCTCCGGGGGCGCCTCAGCCGCCTCCCCCTCAAGAAGGTACCTTGGCCCCAAGGCGCGTGGCCCCTAGACGGGACCCGCTCCGTCCGGCGCCGGCACAGCAAGAGAAGAGCTGCCAAGAGATCCCTTGTCCCCAAGAAGCTTCCCGTGTGCTCCCCGCACCGGCCCGTCACGATCGCGCTCCTGCTCCAGCGCGTCAAGACCCCGCACTGCTCTTGGCGGCAGCGCACAGAGACTTCCAATATCAAGCTCTCCATCACCAAAGGCCTCCCGTGGCCACTTCAGGATGCCGTGCCTTCACTGTTGAGCTGCGCAGCGTGGCCTCACCAGGCAAGTTCAAGCCAGATCTGCCCCCGTGCTATGATGGCACGGCTGACCCTGCGGAGTTCCTCCAGCTCTATGAGCTGGGCATCGAAGCCGCCAACGGGGACGATAAGGTCATGGCGAACTGGTTTCCCATGGCGCTCAAGGACGGTGCCCGCACCTAGCTCCTGAACCTAGCTCCTGGCACGATTTCCTCCTGGGACGAGGTGCGCACTCGATTCATCGCCAACTTCCAAGGCACCCGCGACCGGCCCCCGGCCATGAGCGACTTGTGCCGCGTCAAGCAGCAGCCAGGAGAAACCCTGTAGAAGTTCATCCAGCATTTCAACAACGCTCGCCTTAAGATCCCCAGGGTGTCCGAGGAGGCCATCATCTCAGCCTTCTCCGACAGCGTGCGTGACCTCAAGACGAAAGAGGATCTTGCGATCCATGAAGACCTGTGCACCTCCCTGGAACTGTTCAACCTGGCGACCAAGTGCACCAGGGCTGAGGAAGGACGCCTTTCCCTCCTTGAACTGCCGGCTGCTGACCCAGAAGAGAAGAAGCCCAAGGTCAAGGACGTGAAGCGCAAGGGGGCTGCCATGCTTGCAGCAGAGCCGGACACCAAGTGAGGCAGGGATCAGCCTAAGTCATCCAAGGGCAGCCGGTACTATGTGTACCACGACCTCCACACCCACAACACCAATGAATGCCAAGAGCTCAGGGCCATGTGGGATGTGCGTGCCGGCCGACGCCCCGAGCGCAGCGATCGGGGCTATGGCCGAGGAGGAGGAAGAGGTGGAGGACGATGGGAAGACCGTGGCCCTCGCCAAGGATGGCGTGACCGACCTCGCGAGGACCGCTGGCAGGACCAGCCTCGCGAGGGAGGTTGAAGGGATCAGCCTCGTGAGGATCGCCCACAAGGCAAGATGGGCCTCCCTCCTTTGCCACCACAGCCAAGGAGGAATGAAGACCATCATCAGGACGAGGGGGCTGGAGGCTTCCAGGAACCGCGCACAATCACTTGAATCTTGGGCGGCGCTCAGGCCCCGGCTTCTCAGTGCATCTTCAAGCAGTTTGCTCTCGAAGTGAATGCAGTCCTCCCCAAGCTCGAGGCCACATGCCCTCTCAGGTGGTCAGTGTGCGCCATCACATTTAGCTCAGCGGATCAGCTCAAGTGCGCGGGCACAGCTGGAGTCCTCCCAATGCTTTGTTCCCCAATCATCAGCAATGTGCAAGTCACCAGGACCCTCATCGATGGCGGAGCAGGGCTCAATGTCCTGTCCGTCAAGACATTCAACAATCTCCATGTGCCATACAATCAACTTCAGCCAACCAAGCCTTTCTCAGGAGTCACCGACGGTTCCACTGTCCCGATAGGGCAGGTCCGCCTTCCTGTTACCTTCGGGAAGCGCGACAACTACCGCACCAAGCTCATCGACTTTGACGTCACGCACATCCGCCTGTCGTACAATGCCATCCTCGGTACCCAGCTCTGGCCAAGTTCATGGTCGTGACTCATCACGGCTACAATGTCCTCAAGATGCCAGGAAGCGGTGGAGTCATCACGGTGCCTTCTGAGGAGAGGGATGATGTGTGTTCTCTGGAGCGTGCTTTTCAGTCCGCGTCAATCGAAGACCCAGATCAGAAGAGCGGAAGGCTTCCCGAGGCAGTCCCTAAGAAGAAGAAGACATCGCCTGGTTCGAACCCTCGGGAGGCAGGCCCCTCAGGATCCGCGCCCGTTCCGGGGGCGCCTCCTTCTATCGCATAGGAAGGCGCGCCCGGTGCCCTCCTCGAGCAAGGCTCGGGGGCTCTCTCCTGGAGGGCCATCGACTTTGCTAAGATCACAAGGGAGGTGCTCGGGCACCACTTGGAGGCGTGTTTCAAAGCATGTTTCCCTCAGGAAGGAGCAAGGCAAGGAGGGCCAAGCCCTCAAAAGTTCGTCAGCGAGATCATTGAGGAGCTGCAGGAGTCAAGAGTCATGAGTGGCAGCTGCCGCTAACCCGCCGTAGCTCCCCATCCCGGCGAGGATGGTGGGCTACGCGTCTTCATCGACATACCAGAACTCAACTGAGCCGCCTCTCACGAGTGCCTCTGGCCCTCACGCGTCGGACGCTGCGAAGGTCCACCCCACAGCTATGTTCGCATGCCTTACGGCTTGCCGAACGCGGCTGTTGTGCGTCAGCGCCTCATGAGGAGCATCCTGGAGGCTCAAGAGGTCAGGCATTCCGTAGTCTTGGCGGAGATGGAGATGGTCCGCGAGGAGCCGCCAGTGCCTCCGGAGCCTCCCGAGGCTCCTGGGCCTGGGGGCTCATAAGGATCGTCTTCCGCAGCGCACGCCGTCCGCTACTTCAGTATCCCTTCATTTTCAACATCATCAGGTGACATCCTTCGAGTTTCATTTTCAGCTGGGAGCGCCCTCCGGGCTGCATCATTCCCAAGCCGCGTGGGTTCATCCCTGCGGCATGTATCCCTTTTGTTCATGTTTTTAGCTTACTTTGTGGGGGGCGCCCCTCGGGCTGCATTATCCCCAAACCACTCGGGCATCACCCAGTGGCATGTATCCCTCTCGCGTTTATTCGGGTCGTGAATTTGACCCACCATGATTATTACTTGATACTTGTGGCGGCACCCTTCTTCCTTCATGCCGGCTTCTTGCACGTTAAAGGGGGGTACCTGAGCATCGCGACTCATGGGCTCTTACTGGCTCTCCAGCCCTCACCTCCTGGCGTTGTCCACGGCATCGCGACCTGGCATACCAGCGACGGCTGAGGTTGCTCGAGGGCCGGGACCTGAGGACGTAGAGCGTTGGCATCTAACCAAATTTGTAGGAGCACATTACAAGTAAAGGCCCAGAGCCAGGCGCAACCCGCCTTGAGGTAGGGCCCCGTGAGTCCCGCGATGGCTCACGGGTGCCCAGATACACTTCGTCAAGCCCTACCCTGCCAGCCACGTGTCAGGGCGGGGTTGTACACGCCCCGGGGGCTCCTCCCACGCACCAGTGGAAGCACCATGCTCCGCACTGGCTGACGATAATTCCGGGGAGTGGCTATGCCCGTACATATACGGAATCGCTATGCTCCGCGCTGGTGATAAACAACTGAGGGTGGCCCCGGCCGCATCAACCTCAGGGAGCCCAGAGCTCAGTGTCCGGTCCCATCGTAATGCCTCCCCTCGGGAGTGCCGCGCGAGGGGGCTGGGCACGGGGGCTACGCCTGGGTCACGCCCAGACGCACGCCACCCAGCCAGGCCCCTCGGGCCTGGTTCGTCGCACGTCTCTCCCCGAGCGGAGCCAAGGTACGAAGGCCGTTTGAACGTCAAGGGGGACTCCCGAGCATCGCGACTCAGGAGCCTAACTGGTCATGTAGCCCCTCACCCCTTAGTTCCGAAAGGCTAACGGCGGTTGAGGTATGCGCGAGGCCGGGCTCTGCCGACGTAGAACGGTAGATTTACTCCTACATCTCCCCTCCCTACTTGCTATTCGCGCGTCAAGGGGGACTCCTGAGCATCGCGACTCAGGAGCCTAACTGGTCACGTAGCCCCTCACTCCTTGGTCCCGTCCTTGTTTCCGGTCGGGGCTAACAGCGGCTGAGGTATGCGCGGAGCCGGGCTCTGCCGACGTAGAACACAAGCAAGTAGGAAGGAAAATAGCAAATCTCAAGGAATTCAAAAGCAAATATTACAGTCCATAGATTGTTTTCACAACGCCAAACACAATATTAAATGCCTCCACGAGGCATGATGCATGTTGCAGGAGCTAAAAACAGGATAAGAGTCGCTAAGGGGTCACTTTCCAGCAGTGCCATCGCTGGTGTCGGAGCTGCGCTGGACGGTTTCGCCTCGTGGAGCCTCAGGATCGGCAGCACCTTGCCTTGGATTGGTACTGAAGGCACGGAACCTCGCCAGCAGAGCCTCCGCTCGACCCTTCACAGCCTCAGCAGCGGCAAGCTCGCCGCTCACAGGCTCCAGCAGGCTGTCAAGGTCAACGTTGGGGTCACAAAGGTAGACGTGGGTGAAGACGCGCGTCAATGCTGCAGAAGAAAGGACACGCGCCTCAGCCTCAGTCGTGGGGCCAAGGCCGATGGCGACATCTTCAAGGGCGCGGACCAGGAAGGGAAGCAACTTGGCGGGGCCGCCCTCGGTGCCGGCCAGCGGGCTCTCCAGGCCGCTATCATAGAGCGTCTTCAGCAAGGTGCGAGCCTTCTCCTCCAGCTTCATGAAGGCCACGCGGTCCTCGGCCAGGACCCGCGCCTTGCCGTCCAGCTCGATCCTCTTCGCCTCCAACGCCTGCTCTAGCGTATCTAAACGGCCATGGCGTTCATCAAGCTCGGCATCCCGGTCCTTGGCGGCAGTCTCGCGAGCATTCATCTCTTCCTCCTTCTCCTGGCGGTCATAGGCCTCCTTGGCGAGCTGGTCGTGCAGGCCTTGTAGCTCGCTCTCCAGCGCCTTGCAGCGACCCCGGACATCCGCAACCTCACCCAAGGCAGTGTTGCGAGCAGCCTTGGCCTCAAGGATGGCCTGCTTCTCCTTGTTGCAAGCTGTCGCGGCCTGAACCAGCGCCACTCGAACTAAAGCATCAGAGCAGACCCAGCCGGAGGCCAGCTCCAGGCGCCCGGCAACCAAGCGAGGGTCGGCGCCCTGAAGATCTTCTCGCAGCTGGTCCAGCACAGCAGCAGCATGATCCAGGACTGTAGAAGGAGTCGGAGAAATGGCAGTTGGCGGAGTAGGAGGATAAGACGGCAACGTGATCACAGCACCATGAGTTGGGACGTTCTGCGCCCCGATGACTGCGGCAGTCGCGAAGGGATGACTGGGCAGGAGAGGCCCGGTCCTTGCCACCCCCTTCTCCCGCGGGTGGAAGTGCTGCCCCGGATGAAGCCTCAGGGGCCCCCTTCAGCCTTTTCGCCGCAGGCACCGGCCTAGCCAAGGAATATGGACGTCAAGCCTCAGCAACAAAGCAAGAAGCAAAACGAGAATCAAGCACTTACTGGTCATCGCCCGCAGGCTCAAGCAACCTCCGGCCAAACTTGAAGCCTGAGAGCTAGCTACTGGGGTCAGCCCCAGGAGACTCGGGAGCAGGAGGCACGTCTGCAGATCACCTCGGAGCCGGAGCAGGACCGTGGAGAAACAGGCATGTCCTGTCCTTCTTCGGGATCAGGGGCGAGCACTCCCCGCCTCAATCGTCGCCATCCTTGCCGTCGTCCGGCATGAGGCAAAGAGCGCGGGACCTGCGCCGAGGGAGGGGCTCTCTCGACTCCCCGTCGGTCGCCTCAGAATCGGGCTCCTCTTCCTACCCCTCTTCTTCCTCCTCTATGCCGGTGTCGCTGGAGGATACGTTCACCGTCGCCCGGGCCGCCAGGTCCTCAGGATCCTCCGCGGGCACGGGCCCATCCCCGTTGAAAGCAGACATGGAGTTCACCACCTGCTCCCAATCATCTCGAAGGAACAGGGGTACGGGAGCGCCCTCCAATCTCGCCACGTCTCCCCCAACCAAGGATTGGAGGACCGCGGCCAGATCTCCGTCGACCAAGACTACGGAGCTCAGGCAAAGGGCGGCATCGGCCTCCCCGAGCCTCCACAGCGGGAGCGAATATTTCCGAAGCAGTGCCACCCGGTGCTCCAGGAACTCCCTCAGGAGCGACGCCCCAGTCAGCTTCGTCGTTGCCATGTTGCCCAGCCATAGGTCTGCGTCCATCCTCTCCAGCACTGGCTTCGCGCGAGGATCGACGAGCTCTGCGCGGGACCAAGCATCGACGGCCTCGGGCTGACTCGTGGGCAGGATCAGCCCGGGGTGGATGCGCCCAGCGTCCACCATGACCCACTTGCTCTGGAAGCCTTTAATCCTCTTCCCGGGCTTCGAGATAGCATTGGAGCTGGAGTACGCAATAAAGCTCGCACACGCAGTGATGGGGCCGCGAGAGACCCGAAGGTAAAAGTAATGGCGCAACAAGGCCACCGAGGGCCTTACTCCAACATGAGCCTCGCAATAGTAGGTGAAAATCGCCAGGAGGAGAACAGAGTTGGGATGGAGGTGCAGAGCTTGCAGGTTGTAATGGCGGAGAATAGAAAGGAAGAACTCGGAAAAGGGAGGCACCAGATCGGCGGCGATGGCGCTCAAGAAGAGCGGGTAGAAAGTGCTACTTTTGTCCTCGGGAAGGGCGGAGCCAACCTTGAGCGCGGCCGCCCCGTCGTTTCCTTGCGCCGCCATCATCTGGCGCGTCCGGGCAAGGTTCTTCTCCGACACATTTGGAGGTTCCAGAGCGGGCGAGTACCAAGCTCCGGCCGAGGTTTGGCGAGGCGCCATGACTTGCTAAGACGCAGGGTTGGAGCAGATCTGGGATTTCGGAAGCAAGAAGGATGAGAGCGAGAAAGGGGATCTGGGCAATGACTGGAGAAGGCAAAGGAGGTAAGCCTGGCCGGGTACCGCTCCCTTGTCAATCCGTGC
Organism: Triticum aestivum; assembly: GCF_018294505.1. NCBI lineage: Eukaryota > Viridiplantae > Streptophyta > Magnoliopsida > Poales > Poaceae > Triticum > Triticum aestivum. Next base: position 501,883,617 of record NC_057813.1, read on the forward strand.
GGTTGCTGAGGCGTCGTGGGGGAGCGGGGACGCCCACATCCAATCAACCGCCACGCGGCGCCCAAGGCCGCAGGCTGTTGGGGCCCGCGGCGCTTTGCCCTTGCCCCTTCGCTTCTCTGCTAAGCCAAGTCCAGGCGCGCCTTGGGCCCGGGGGCTACTGTCGGTGTTCTGGGAATGGGGGTACCTAGACTTGCCTGCCTGCGGCCTACGGCGTGGCTCAAGGAGTGGCCTGGTACGGCTCATCTTCATCAACGCATGCTCAAGACCCTCGCGAGGGGCCAAGCCTCGCGGGGCGGACGACAGGAAGCTTCCTCAGGCACAGCCTCGTCAGGCTGGCTCACGAGGAGGCGGAGAGATCAAGGCAGGGTACCTCACGAGGTGCCCGTGATGCAAGCCATGACGATCGAAGCCAGGCGGGCGCCGGCCTGTGCAGAGTCCTTGTTTCCTCTTTGGTGCAAAGGTAGCAAGCGCAGGCAAGAGTATCAAGCAAAGGCAACCATTTAGGTGCAACAAGACCAAGACCAGCAGAACGGCAGGATGGAGGTCATCGTGGAGCCCAAGCCGGCGTCACTGTCAGAGTCTTTGGCAGGCGAGGACCGACTTTAGCCAGGATAAGTGTACTAGATGTTCCCCTTCAAAATGGCCAATTGTTGGCACCCTTCCTGCTCAATATTTGGAAAGAGGACCAAGGCCTCGCTCTATAAATAGGGCTAGCCACCATAGTATAGGGCATCGGAAGGTCGACCAATCGAACCTTAGCCAGAACCACCAACACAAGAACCCCTCCTCTCACGAGGCAGTTCTTTCTTTGTATTGTTCATCATGAGCCCCTGAGGCAATCCACCACACCACAAACTAGAGTAGGGTATTACACCACAATGGTGGCCCGAACTATTATAAACCTCGTGTCCATTGTGTTGTTCTTCGTGTAGTTTAGATCCTTGCGAGGCGACGAGACGTAGGTAGGTAGGAGGTGTGATCTTCAGGTGCGCCCCAGAGTTCGAACCTTGAGGGTCTGCCGGAACCCGAAATCTGACATGTATGACAACCGGACGCTGATGACTTAAGTCACATAACCCAACAACCCAGAGAGTCACACAAGAAATTGTGGACTCGGCTCTTAACTAAAAAGAACCAAATTGTCGACTATCCGGATGCCGAAGCCCTAGCGGCCTTTAAGCACAACATCCGCGATGAGTGGCTAGCCCGACACCTCGGCCAAGACAAGCCGAAATCTATGGCAGCCCTCACAACACTCATGACCCGCTTTTGTGCGGGCGAGGATAGCTGGTTAGCCCGTAGCAGCAGCACATTAGGAAAGCCTGGCGCTTCAGACGCTAGAGACAGCAATGACAAACCCCGATGCAACAGATTCAAGCATTGAAATAATGGCGACAACACCGAAGACATGGCCGTCAATGCCGGATTCAGTGGCCCGAAGTTCGGTCAGCGGGAGAAGCCATTTAAAAGAAACAATCCGGGTCCGTCCAGTTTGGACCGCATCCTCGAGCGTCCATGTCAAATCTATGGCACCCCTGATAAACCAACCAACCACACCAACAGAGAGTGTTGGGTGTTCAAACAGGCCAGCAAAATAAATGCCGAAAATAAGCAAAAGGGGTTGCACAGTGATGACGACGAGGATCCCCGGCCACCAAACACAGGGGGACAGAAGAAATTTCCTCCCCAAGTCAAAACAGTGAACGTGATATACGCCACCCATATCCCCAAAAGGGAACGAAAGCGCGCACTAAGGGACGTCTACACGATGGAGCCAGTCGCCCCAAAATTCAACCCATGGTACTCTTGTCCGATCACCTTCGATCACAAAGACCACCCGACCAGTATTCGTCATGGCGGTTCAGCCGCACTGGTCCTTGACCGCATCATCGAAGGATTCCACCTCACAAGAGTCCTCATGGACGGTGGCGGCATCCTGAACCTGCATTATCGGGATACAGTGTGCAAAATGCGTATCGATCCCTCAAGGATCCAACCCACCAAAACCACCTTCAAAGGTGTCATACCAGGTGTAGAGGCCCGTTACACAGGCTCAATCACACTGGAAGTGGTCTTCGGATCCCCGGATAACTTCAGAAGCGAGGAGTTAATCTTCGACATCGTCCCCTTTCACAGTGGTTACCACGCACTGCTTGGACTAACCGCATTCGCTCGATTCAATGCGGTGCCACACTATGCTTATCTCAAGCTCAAGATGCCCAGACCCCGCAGTGTCATAACAGTCAACAGGGATACGGAGCGCTCCCTCCGCACTGAGGAGCACACCGCGGCACTGGCAGCAGAAGCAGAGAGCGGCCTTTGTAGACAGAACCTCAATTCGGCAATAAGGCCCCCGGACAATCTTAAACGAGTCTGAACCGCTCTGAAACAGAACCATCCGGCTCGCCCAGAGCTCACCTAGCAATTCGGCCTCCGTTCTAGTCCCAGTCAGGCGGCACAATTTGTGGCGCGCGTACATAACTATGCACTTAAGATACCATGGGCATAGACGGAGGCATAGCTAAAATGCGGTCCACAATGCGGCTCAACCGCCCCAGGATCCGCGCACCTTAACATTTTTCTCTGTTTCAGTTTTTTCTCTTCGTGAGGCTCTTCTGGTAACCTGATCATCGGACCCATAGCAGGACGGATATACCAAGGAATTAAGGAGCTTGGACATACAAGGGAATCCCTAGGTGGTCTCTGCTAATGATCTATATACCTGTTTTACGTACCCACATGCAGCTCGCTCTTGGTAAAGGCATGTCAAATAGCCCTACTTGCTTATTGCACCACTTGTATACATACGCCTTGTCCTATCATTCAAATAACAATGGAAAAACAATTTGCAGCGTCAACTTATTATTTCATTCATTTTCCTTGACTGTGTTTTTATTACAAAATTGCATCCGTACACTCTGGTACGTTTAATTCGCCTGGGGCTTTAATGCACCCATAACATGGCAAGAAAGTCCAAACACTTTATAGTATAGCTCGGCACCCCAAACTTATAGCATTATATGCATTGGCTCTGAATCATGTGTTTGGTCAAATGTTGGGTTTGCCCGGCTCCCATGTTTTGCCACCTTACGTTCCACTATATCGGCTAAGACGGCACAGGGAGAACTACTGCGATTGTGTCCCGGTTCTTCTAGACGAGCACCTCAGTAGAGAAAGCCGAAAACTGTCTTTCATGATGTAGCGAGAGCTGGTCGCTGTTCGAGAGGTCTCAAAATACTTAAAGATTTTTTTCCCGCTTCAAGCGATGAATCGGTTATCACCCGATTTAGGCGTGTATAGCGCCCCAAGCTCGGCCTTCCGAATACAAGGGGCTTCGCCAAAATTTAAAGTTATAGAGATCCTATGGCTAAGTCAGAGTGATAAAGTCGTATAGTCCGATTGCCTTGTTCGTCGCGCTAAACACCTCCTTAACGGACCAAAAGATTTGGATAAAGAGTGTTTAGATTCATCCCAAACACCCATGTACTAGCTAGGGGGGGGGCAGAAGCCGACGACTAGCCTACTCTCAAAATTTTATAAATGGCCGCACAGGAGGGACAATTTTAAATAAACATGCAATATATATTGCTTGCGAACTTGTTTTATATTACAAGATAGGATAAAACGAATGTGTTCATTCAAAGATTACATCCTTCGCACATCGCTCCGCCACAATGTGGGCTCCCTCTAGGACACCATCATAATACATCTCGGGATGACTGTGCTCCTTGCCCTCTGGCGGTCCCTCGGTCATCAGTGCCTTGGCATTCATCTTTGCCCAATGCATCTTTGCACGGGCAAACGCCATCCGCGCACCCTCAATGCACACCGACTGCTTTATGATGTCAAGTCATGGGCATGCACTTACAAGCCGCTTGACGAGTCTGAAGTAACTATTAGGCAGGGGCATGGCCGGCCACAGCCAGACTATAAGGCCCTTCATGGCCAGTTCGGCCGCCCTATGCACTTCGACTAATTGCTTCAGCTGGTCGCTCAAGGGCCACAGATGCTCTGGCCCAAGGTACTGGGACCAGAACAACTTCTCCGTCGAGCTCCCTTCTTCGGCTCAGTAGAACTCCGTGGCATCTGATATGCTGCGTGGCAAATCCGCAAACGCTCCTGGAGAACTCCGAATTCGGGTAAGTGAAAAGAATGTTTCCTTCACATGCTTGCTTTGCATAAAAATGCCTTACCCGCCGCAATTTTTTGGGCCTCCTGGACTTCCTGGAGGGCTCTCTGGGCTTCGGCTCTGGCATCTTGTGCACTCTGGATGGCCTTGGCAAGCTCGGATTCTTTAGTCTTCGAGTCATGCTCCAAGGATTCGCACTTCTTGACGGCATCCTGGAGCTCTTGATGCACCTCGCCGACCCAGGCCTCATGCTTCTCGCATGCGGCGTGTTCCTTGGCCGCTTTGTGCTCGGCCTCGGCTAACGCTTTCTTCAGGGTCGCCACCTCGGTCGTGGCCCCTACAATAGTTCATAATGCTTTCATCATCACGAACCAATTGCTGTTCATAAAGTTTACACGCAGAGTACTATATACCTTGGCTCTCCTCCAGCTGCCTCTTCACAAGGCCGAGTTCTTCCTCGGTCCGCGCCAAGCTCTGCTTTCATCCAGAGACCTCAGCAGTACGAGCTGCAGTGGCTAGCGGCGAAGCCTGCTTATTCACATAAGACATCTTTTGTTAGACTCCTGCGACTATCATTTGATCCTTTGTTCGGCTTTTCTTTCCGAACACCTAGCAGAGCATCAGGGGCTACTGTCTATACTGAGATATTTTTTCCACAATTTTATTGCTTACCTCAAAGCCTGTTAGAAGGCTAGCTCAGGCTTCTGTCAGTCCGCTCTTGGCGGACTGGACCTTCTTAATCACCGTACTCATCAGAGTACGATGTTCTTCATCAATGGAAGCGCCGCGAAGTGCTTCCAGCAACCTGTCCGGTGCCTCCGGATGGACGGAGGTCATCGGTACATATGGCTCACTCCCCTTACTAGGGGCGGCCCTCTTCCCTATATCCGGAACCTTTTGGGTTTCAGGAGCTGAATTCGGATTGGGGCCAAACTGGCTGCGGCCCCCAAACTCGGTGTCCGTGGGAGCCTTGCCCCCCAAGTGTTTGGTCACCGGGGTCTCACCCTCTGGCGTCTCCAGAACGGTCTCCCCTTGGCCCGGCATCCTTCGAGACAATACCTCGGTGTTGTCTGCACCCTTGGGGGAGGAAGCTGTCGGGAGAGACTCGCTATTCTTCATCGCCGAGCACAACGATCCCTCTGAAGAGGAGGATATCTCGACGTTGGACTTGGCTCGGCTGCGGGAGCATAACTGGTATGGTAAGATGCGATAAAGCAAACAGATCTAATGTACTAGTATGTCCGGATACTTACCATTTGGCCAGGGGCTTGACCCTGGGGTCCCACTCCTCGCTGCTGTTGGTAGCTGCGGCGGAGTAGTCCCGAATGGAAGTCTTTCCCTTCTTGGATGTTTCGGCCTCCCCTTGCATGGAGACCTTCCTCTTCCTCCCCCTAGTAGGTGGGGGAAGGATTTCTTCCTCCTCCTCATTGTCTTAGATGGAGGAGTTCGTCTCGGCGTCCTCAGACATCATGTCCAAGGCACGCTTGCGACGGAGACCATCTCTGGTCCCTGTTGCCGCCTTCTTGGCATTTTTCTCCGGCACCTCATAGGGCACCGGAAAAAGCATCCTCGTCAAGAGTGGTGATTCTAGATCTTCAGGTTGCGGGGCCGGACAGTCGATCCTTTCCGCCACCGCTACCCAATCCTGAAAGATTGGTATGGAGGCTTAGGTTCCTCCCATGGGCATGTTAGTAAAAAGACATGTCTCATGAATATGATAACTCACCGGATTAGCTTGGCGTTTTTCGCTGAGCCCACGATCTTCGGTTATGGGTGGTGGAGTCTCGCAGGCCTTAAAAATCACCTTCCAGATGTCTTCGTGCATCAAGTCGAAGAGCTCTTTCAGCATCGGGTGTTTGGCCGGGTCGAACTCCCACAAATTGTAAACCCATCTCTGACGCGGAAGGATCCGGCGGAGGAGCATGACTTGGATCACATTGACGAGCTTGATTTTCTTGCTCACCATGTTCCAGACACATGTCTGGAGTCCGGTCAGTTCTTCTGCTGAGCCCTAGGATAGGCCCTTCTCCTTCCAGGAGGTGAGCCGCATGGAAACGCCAGATCGGAATTCGGGGGTCGCTGCCGAGTTAGTGTCGCGCAGCTCGGCGATGTAGAACCACCCCGATTTCCACCCATTTACGGTCCCCACAAAAGAGCCGTCGGGCCAGGTGACATTTGGCATCTTACCCACCATGGCGCCTCCGCACTCTGCTTGTTGGCCGCTCACCACTTTTGGCTTCACGTTGAAAGTCTTCAGCCATAGGCTGAAGTGAGGTGGGATGTGGAGAAAGGCCTCACACACGACAATAAATGCCGAGACGTTGAGGATGAAGTTGGTGGCCAAATCATGGAAGTCTAGCCCGTAATAGAACATTAGTCCGCGGACGAATGGGTGGAGGGGGAATCCCAGCCCGCGGACGAAATGGGAGAGGAACACCACCCTTTCCTGGGGCTCCGGGGTAGGGACGACCTGCCCCTTGGCCGGAAGCCGATACACAATGTCCTTGGACAAATATCCGCCCCCTGGTGTTTCTTGATATCTTCCTTCTTGGTGGAGGAGGCCATCCACTTGCCTCCCGCACCGGACATGTTTGGAGTGTTCTTGTGGAGAAGGAGAAAGCTTGGGTGTTGGAGATCGAGGAGGGATGAGTAGAGGAAGCAGAAGGCGTGGGTGAGAAAGGCGAATCCTTATCCCTTTATAAAGGCAGGTCATGTGCCTCCATACATGCCCTAAAACTCGCTTATTCCCCAAACGACGTGCTAATAGCTCGGTTGGGTTACCCACGCCCGTATTAATGAGTATCCGGTGATAAGGGGACACGATCTCTGCTTCAACAAGACGTGCCAATGAAACCACCTCGTAAATCGTGTTGTGGCAGGCTAATAAAACGGTTCGAATAATAACCAGGCAATGATGTGATGTCACGCTGTGAATAAACTGTCAGCAGATTAGATCCGTGAAATACTATGCTTCTATGGTGGTATGTGGAAATTATTTTTACAGAGTCGGACACGATTCCCGTGTTCAAGATCTACTTCGGAGTATTCGAAGAAGGAACCTGCCTTGCAATGCCGAAGACAATCTGCGCACCGGACTCAAAATCATCATTGAAGCCTGGTTCAGGGGCTACTGAGGGAGTCCTGGATTAAGGGGTCCTCGGACAGCCGGACTATATACTTTAGCCAGACTGTTGGACTATGAAGATACAAGATAGAAGACTTCGTCCCATGTCTGGATGGGACTCTCCTTTGCATGGAAGGCAAGCTTGGCGATTCGGATATGTAGATTTCCTTCTCTGTAACTGACTCTATGTAACCCTAGCCCCTCTAGTGTCTATATAAACCAGAGGGTTTTAGTCTGTAGGACAGGAACAATCATAATCATAGGCTAGCTTCTAGGGTTAGCCTCCTTGATCTCGTGGTAGATCAACTCTTGTAATACTCATATCATCAAGATCAATCAAGCAGGAAGTAGGGTATTACCTCCACGGAGAGGGCCCAAACCTGGGTAAACATCCTGTCCCCCGCCTCCTATTACCATTAGCCTTAGACTCACAGTTCGTGACCCCCCCACACAAGATCTGCCAGTTTCGACACCGACAGTGGGTGCTAGTCCTCAGCGTGGTGGGAGTGGTACTTCCATTCCACCCGTACCTCTCCTAAGAGCATTGTACTAGGGTATGGATTCACCAGTGGGCGCTTCTTTGGCAGCGGCGTTGCCCACCGGGAGAGGAGGTCGGGGAGCGAGGAAGAGAGGTGGTCAGGGAGGACATGGCCGCGGGAGAGGTAGGCAGGCTCCCACGTCTTCCTTGCCGCCACCCACAGCTGAGTCACCCGAGCACACGACTGCTAGGGAGGGGCACGTCTGAGGAGGAGTCTACGCGGACTCTGGTCCACGAGCCTCGGGTCAACGGGCCTTCGGCCCATGAGTCTTCGGCCCACGAGACTCCAGTCCACGAGCTTGGGGTCGACGGGCCTTCGACCCACGAGACTTCGGGCCAGAACGCTTGGGCCCACCTGACTCCGCCCAAGAGACGTTCGGATGGGGTACCTTGCAGGATCGCCTGAGGGGTCGAGTGGCCATGCTTATGGTGGCGGGCATCAGATTTATGATAGTCGTAGCAAGGATGAGGTGGTTGAGGGGGCCACTGTCTACGAGCATGGTAGTACACGGCTCCCGTTCGTGCCGGCGACCCGTGGGCAGAGGTGGCTGATTTGGCCTGATGGGACGAGTTAAGTGCATTTACTCTTTTTGTACCTTTTGCCATCATGTTTTTTTCAAATATCTAATGCGTTAGAGCCTTATCATACTACAGGGGTCAGGACCACCCACAGGATGTCCGCAGGCCCAACCAAGTCCTTGGTGTGATTTGCTGGCAGAACTTCCCGAGGTGGGTCACGTTGCCCGGTGAGGGAACTTCCAGAGCTAGGATTGACCTGGGAGCACTACTTGGCTGCCCTGGCCCCGCCAGAGGAGATCATTGATGGTGTCTTGTGCCACACGAGGGCCGCCATGGTGATCAGAATGTTTTGGGTAATTTCTCATTTATACAATTAAAAATCTTCGGATAAACTTAGTTATTGTACTAATCAATGTTGTCTCGTTTGATTGCAGACCTTCTATAGGTGTGAGGAAGGATACAAGGAGGCCTGTGCACGGGTTATCGATGTCGAGTGTAGGCGCCTACTTCAAAACTTACGGTACGAGGTTCGTGTGTAGGCTGTTCGAGACTACTTCGCCTCGCATGGTGTTCGGAAGCCCAAGAAGAAGTGCCGCGGAAAGTTTCTGGACAAGGAGGACTACATGAAGGTAATTGCCTATATTCTTAAGGCCTTGTTCTTAGTTTCATTGGTTTGATTCATAGACGTAGCGCTCAAGTTTCTCCTTACTGACGTAGGTGCTCCGGAGATGGTGTGCGGATAAGATGGATTGTTGGGAGGCGTTGGTGGATTTGTGGTGCTCAGACACATGGCGGGCCATCCACAAACATGCCAAGGACAAGCGTGCCCAAATGAGAGGTGTGCCACACCATGAAGGCAGCCCCAACTTATATCAATAAGGGCAGAATTGGGTATGTGGTTTGCTTGATGATTCATACAATTCATTCTGTCATGGTAGCTTGATCCCTTTAATTACTAATACTATGGTCCTCTCTTTTAGGCGGGATACAATATGGCACGGTGCCAGAGGTGTTCAACCTCTATGCCATGGCCCATACTGCCCCGTTCAAGAAGTCCAAGGAATTCTCTACGTCTAACCTCGATAATTCAAAGAACTTCACCAACATCTCATCCCACAACAAGCTCAGGAGGTACAGAGATGTGGAGAAGGCGAGGAAAGGGGAGGACTTTAACCCAAGCGGGCCGTTTGATTCAGAGCTGGTGATGATATCTGGTGGCAGGAGGTCCCATGGCTCGATAGCCATTGGAGATGGACTTATCCATTGTCCTCGCACTCTCCTGGAGATCAAGGTGTGCCAAACAAGCTCAGATCCTGAGATAAGACCTCGTCCACGGCCAATCGAGATCGCCTTCCAGGTTACTTATACACTCAAAAAAAATTCAAGCATTACATTGTATGTGCAGCCATCGATGATTACAATGCTAACTAGGAGTGGTGTGGTAGGTTGCTCTTCAAAGTGAGAGAGATAGAACCCATGTGTTTCTAGCGGAGAGGGACCAGGAGGCAGAGGAGAAGTAGCGGGAGTTGGAGGAGAGGACGACAAGGTTGATAGAGGAGGAGAGGGCACGAAATGACATGCAAAACCGGGCCATGTACGAGCTCCTCGTGGTAAGTTTCTTCTGCATATTAGCCAAATCATTCACTTAATGTTATTTTCATTACTAACTAGTATGACTGACCCATGAAAACCAAATGTGCAGTCTGTTTGCTAGAAGACCGGTCAGAGACCTCCGCCGATGCTAGAGATTGCTCCGGGGACCATGGTGAGTTTAATTTGAATGGTCATTACTTACTAGTATTAACATTTGAGTGTCGTCATGCTAATGAGACATTGCAAATGATCTTTGGTGCAGCATGCCTCCAGACAAGCCTCACATGATCCTTCTCCAGGTGGTGGTACCGGCACGAGCAATGTCGGTGCTTCACCTCCATGATGACGGTAAGTTTTCTCTAGTGTTTTGCTTACCAAATGCATACAGACCTAGACTTAGCTTTATTTCCTCCAGAATGCTTAGACTTAGCTTTATTTCCTCCAGAATGCTTAGACTTAGCTTATCTTCCTCCAAAATGACATAATTAGCTTACTTAGCTCCAAAATGGTCTATACTTAGCTTTGTCCTCCAAGATGACCTAATTTAGCTCTAATATGCTAAGTTATCTCTAATATGCTTAGTTACCTAGGTTTTCTCAATAATGACATACACTTAGCTTACTTATGTAAAAAATGGCATAGTTAGCTTACTTAGGTTTGAAATGGCATAACAACCTTGGTAACCTCATATATGTCATATACTTAGCTTATTTTCCTCGAAAATGACATAATAAGCTTAATTAGCTCCAAAATGATCAATTTTACCTAAGTTAGCTACAAGATGACCTAAGTTAACTCTAAAATGCTAAATTAGCTCTAAGGTGCTTAGTTACCTAGGTTAGCTCCATAATGACATAATATGCTTAGTTAACTCAAAAATGGCATAATTAGCTAGGTTACCTCCAAAATGGCCCATTTTACCTAAATTAACTCCAAAATGATCCATTTTACCTAGGTTAGCTCCAAAATGATTCATTTTACCTATGTTAGCTCCAAAATGATCCATTTTACATAAGTTATTTACAAAATGATCCATTTTAGCTTGGTTACCTCCAAAATGATCCATATTACCTAGGTTTGCTCATAAATGAACCATTTTACTTAGGTTAGCTCCAGAATAATCCATTTTACCTAAGTTAGCTCCAAAATTATCCATTTTAGCTAAGTTAGTTCATAAATGATCCATTTTACCTAGGTTAGTTCCAAAATGATCCACTTTAGCTAAGTTAGCTCATAAATGTCTTTTTTACCTAATTTAGCTCATAAATGTCATTTTTACCTAAGTTAGCTCATAAATATGTCATATACTTCTTCTTTATCTTCTTCTTCTCCTTCTTCTTCTAATCTTCTTCTAACTTTCTTATTTCCTATTTTGCAGATTTCATTCACTTGATGAAAGCTTGCATTGATGGAGTGCTTCTTATCCCTTTCTATGTTTCTTTTGTATCGGTGAACTATGCATGTATCGTTGGATGAAACTATTGTAATATATATGGTTGGATGCCTCTATGTCCAACTTGCTATGTATGGTGGAACTTGCTATGGTTGGATTGAACTACGCATGTATGATGAAGTTATATGTGTTGGATATCTTATATGTTTGCTCTGTAATTGCCGTGTGAAAAAAATTATATATATATCATCAATTTTCTTTGAAAATGCTTGGATATAAGAAAAAAATAGGCAACACATGCCTCTTTGCTGTCTGCCACCAATGGCAAAGGGCTCTTTGCCTTCTGCCACGGACGGCAAACATGCCACATGGCAGGAGCTATACCATATGGTTTCTTTGTCGTCCGCTGGCAGACGCTAAAGGGGAGGCAACGTTTTCCGTCCACTGGCGGACGGCAAAGGCTGTCGTTAGCCACCTAACGTGGCTAACACCTATTTGTTCCAGATTATTTGTCGACAACTTTGGGAAAGCAGACGACAAAGAACCTTTTTACCATCATCCTCTTTGCCAGACAGCTTTTCCGTCGGTGGCAGACGGCAAAGAGCTTTGTCATCCGCTTTTGGTGCCTTTGTCGTCTGCCTTGGCGGACGGCAAATATGCTGATTCCTATAGTGATTGCATAAAGGTAAGTAGATAGGCCATTCACTGAGGGAAGTAGGGATTTGTACAGGTGCTAGAGCTCAAAGCTTAAATTGAGAGATCAAATATTTTGAGAGGCATGTTTTTCCCGTCAATGAAGACGACCGAGTAATTCCCAATACTTTATATGCTAGATACATCATAGGCGGTTCCCTGACACAAAAATAAAGGTTATTCCTTTTTCCACCATTCTTCATAATCGATGGCAAGCTGTATCCACTGGCGCCTTCCATACAAACACTTTCCTAGGAATTTATTATTTGACAACATAAAGTAAATTTCTTTTTCATTTTGGGACCAGGCATCCCTATTACTGCCACACTCTTGTGCAATGGCAAGTGAATAAACACTCACCCTGAGAATAACACATCTAGCATGGAAAAATATTGTCTACCCCTTGCCGCTTCATGAGAGGTACGGGCACACAAATGGGAAATTCATTTTGAAAATGAGAGTTGGCACATACAAATTTACTTGGAATGACACGGAAGTACCGCATATAGGTAGGTATGGTGGACTCATATGGCAAAACTTGGTTTAAGGATTTTGGATGCACAAATAGTATTTCTACTTGGTACAAGTGGAGGCTAGCAAATAGATTGAGAAGCAACCAACCAAGAAGCAAAAATTCTCATAAACGGGCATTTAAGCGTAACTAACACCGAATAATGCACCATAAGTAGGATGTAATTTCATTGCCTAACTATTGACTTTCGTGCTTGCATAGGAAATCACAAACCTTAACACCAATATTCTTACTGAAACATAATTACTCACCAACATGACTCACATATTACTATCATCATATCTCAAAATCATTACAAAGAATCAAGTTTATTTTGTCCAATGATCTTCATGAAAGTTTTTATTATATCCCTCTTGAAGATCTATCACTTTGGGACTAGTTTCATATGTTGCAGTTGCTTTTGGCAAGCTCAAACAAATTTAAGTGAAGAACATGAGCATAAAAATTTTCATCTCTCAAAATAATATAAGTGAAGTATGAGAGAATTTATTCAAAACATTTACTAACTCCCAAACAAATCTAAGTGAAGCATGAGAGTATTTATTCAAAAATTAAAGGACACCATGCTCAAAAGATATAAGTGAAGCACTAGAGCAATTCCATGGCTCAAACAATTTAAGTGAAGCACATAGAGCAATTCTAACAAATCATAGCATAATTTTGGCTCTCTCAAATAGGTGTGTCCAACAAGGATACTTGTGACAAAATAAAAAGCAAAACAAGCAAAGACTCATATAACAAAAGACGCTCCAAGCAAAACTCATGATATGTGACGAATAAAAATATTGGTCCAAGTAAAATACCGATGGTCATTGGAAGAAAGAGGGATACCTTCTGGGGCACCCCAAAGCTTAGTTGCTTGGTTCTCCTTGAATATTATCTTGGGTGCCATGGGGCATCCCAAGCTTTCTGTCTTGACACTCCTTATTCCTTCATCCATCGTGATCTCACCCAAAACTTGAAAACTTCAATCACACTAAACTTAATAAAAACCTTCATGAGATCCGTTAGTATAATAAAGCAAATCACCACTTTAAGTACTGTTGAAAACCCATTCATATTTTATTATTGCATTATATCTACTGTATTCCAACTTGACCATGGCTTATACCCCTCGATACAATCCATAGAATCATCAAAATAAGCACACAATGCAACGAAAACAGAATCTGTCAAAATAGAACAATCTGTAGTAATCTAAAAATTTACCATACTTCTATAACTCGAAAAATTCTGAAACATTAGGACAATGTAGGCAATTTGTATATCAATCTTGTGTAAAAACTTCAGAGCAAAAGCACGTTTCTGTGATTTTTTAAAATTTTGCTACTGGGCACAAAAGTTTCTATTTTTCAACAACATCAAATCAACTATCACCCAACATGATCCCAAAGGCTTTACTTGGCACAAACACTAATTAAAACATAAAAACACAATCATAACAGTAGCATAATTGTGCAAACACTCAAGAACAGAAAGAAAAAGGCAAAAGTAAATTTTATTCATTGGATTGCCTCCTAACAAGCGCTACCATTTTATGCCCCTAGCTAAGCATAATGCATAGATTCAACTATTGTGATCTTTAGTTTCCAAATCCTCAATCATGCAACTAGAATTCTTCAAGGATTTAGCATGCATATTTTCAACGACAATACTTCTAGGAATAAGATTGTAAAATTCATTTCTTGCAAGTAGGGTCTCTTACTACTTCAACAAAATTGGGATGAATACTAATCATTTTAAGATCTTCCTTGGGGCTATTAGAAGTGGCACCCTTGTTCTTAGTGACTTGTGTAGACTTGCAAATTTTTACGGGAGTTTTTTCAGTAGTTTTGATAGAAGAAAAGGCTAAGCTTAAGTTACTAAAAATTTCTTCCAACTTATCAATTCGAGAGGGACTTTATCCTATTCTTTCGTTAACTATGGGTTCCTTTTCCCTTAGTAGTTTAAAAGCATCTCCCGTTTTTGACCCAATTTTAGTAGCAAGATTATGCATCTTCTTATCCAAATTTTCAAGTTGTTCTTTGGTAATCATCTTCTTTTCAATAGCATCTAATCTTTGCATAACATGCTCAACAGTTAAGTTTGTTTCATTAATAATGATAGGTGGTGCACCCACTAACTCTCCCATTGCATTAAAAGCATCCAAAGATGGACACGTCAAGAAATTTCCACTGGTAATCGTATCAAGGATGAATCTATACCAAGTGGTGATGCCCACATAAAAACTGCGAAGAACAACAACCGTAGATTGTTTATGACTAGATCTATTATAAGCATTGCAAATTCTATACCAAGCATCTTTTAGATTCTCCCCTCACCTTTGTTTAAAATTAAGAACCTCATTCTCGGAGGTACACTCAATAGAGGAGGAACTAGCCATAACAACAAAGTAGTCAAGCAACAGATCCGACGAGAAAAAGATGAACGAAAAGAAGGCAAAAATTGTGATTTTCGCAAAAACGTTTTAGAAGTGGGGGAGATGAAAATGGCAGGCAAATGGCAAATAATGTAAATTGCAAGGAGATGAGATTTGTGATTAGGAACCTGATAGATGTTGGTGATGTCTCCCTGGCAACGATGCTAGAAATTTCCTTTGACGTGGCTTAGAACTGCATTGGTATTTCCCCAAGGAGGAAGGGATGATGCAGCACAACTACAACAAGTATTTTCATCAGTTATGAAACCAAGGTTATCGAACCAGTAGGAGAACCAAGCAATACTATGTAAACAATACCTGCACACAAAGAACAAATCCTCGCAACCCAACACGTAAGAGGGGTTGTCAATCCCTCCTCGGTAAAAAGATAGATTAAATTGTATGTGTTTGGATAAATAGATCTGAATAAAACACGAAATAAAATAAGTAAAGAAAAAGTGCATCAAGGTATTTCTGAAAACAAAATGATAAAAGATAGATCTGAAAGCGATATGATAAAATATAGACCCGTGGGCCGTAGATTTCACTAGTGGTTTCTCTCGAGAAAATAGTATACGGTGGGTAAACAAATTACTGTTGGACAATTGATAGAAGATTAAATAATCATGACGATATCCAAGGCAATGATCATGTATATAGGCATCACGTCCAAGATTAATAGACCGAAATGATTCTGCATCTACTACTATTACTCCACACATCTATCGCTATCCAGCATGCACCTAGAGTATTAAGTTCATGGAGAAACGGAGTAGTGCAATAAGAACGATGTAATGATGTTGACAAGATCTATTCATGTAGGGATAGACCCCATATTTTTATCCTTAATAGCAACGATACATGCGTGCCTCGCTACCCCTTCTGTCACTGGGTGAGGACACCGCAAGATCGAACCCAACACAAAGCACCTCTTCCCATTGCAAGAAAAATCAATTTAGTTGGCCTAACTAAACCAAAGATTCAGAGAAGAAATACGAGGCTATAACAATCATGCATATAAGAGATCAAAGAAACTCAAATAATATTCATGGATAGAACTGATCATAAACTCGAACTTCATCGGATCCCAACAAACACACCGCAAAAAGTCATTACATCGAATAAATCTGCAAGAACATCAAGGAGAACAATGTATTGAGAATCAAAAAGAGAGAAAAGGCCATCTAGCTATTGCCTATGGACCCGCAGGTCTATGGTGAACTACTCACGCATCATCGGAGGAGTACCAATGAGGATGTTAACCCCCTCCATGATCGTGTTCCCCTCCGGCGGGGTGCCGGAATAGGGCTCTAGATTGGATCTCGTGGTTGTGGAACTTGCGGCGACTGGATTTGTGTTTCGTCGACTCCCCTAGGGTTTTTAGAATATTTTGGTATTTATAGAGCGGAGAGGCGATGGAGGAGACCCCTGTGGGCTCCACTAACCACCAAGGCACGTCAGGTGCCTCTAGCGCGCCATGGTGTCTCATGGGCCCCACGGGCCTCCCCTGGTGCACTTCCTTGGGTCCCAAGTTTTTTTCTGGTCCAAAAAAATCTTCGAAAAGTTTCACTGCGTTTGAACTCCATTTGATTGAGATATTCTGCGAAGTAAAAAAAAGGAAAAAACAGCAACTGGCATTGGGCACCATGTCAATAGGTTAATCCCCCAAAATGATATAAAGTTGATATAAAATGATTGTAAAACATTCAAAAATGATAATATAATAGCATGGAACAATTAAAAATTATATATACGTTGGAGACGTATCAAGGCACGAGCGTCCGCGGTCATCACCAGCTCGGCACCGTCCGTGGCGCGCCATGGTTCGCACCTTGCCACAGCAAGACGAGGCTGGCCCATCCATTTCCGGTGTCATCCACACGGCGGACCGTGAAGCTCACGGCCATTGCACTTGTCGAACATGGGCAAGACAGGACGTGAAACACGGACGGCCGACAAAGGTCTAGACTAGGTAAAAAAGTGGGGTCCGGTTTTGTTTGTTGAAATACATAAAAAAGAAATTGGTATGGTTTAAACAAAAATCTTCCAATTTGCATGAAATATGTTCGATTTGTTTAAATTTTATTTGAGGTGTGTCAGGACGTTCGATGCCTATGACTCCGTATCACTGTTGGCGGACTGTGTCCGTTTCAGACGTTCGCATTGGTCCAACCGCATGAAATTCCTGTCTTGTGAACAAGCGAGACTCTAGATTTGCCCGAAAAGGATGGTGGCTGGACAACCCAGCTATATCTTTGGTAGCCTACTGGCAAGCTCAGTTATTATGTCGTGGAGCAGGTGATCGCCCCCAAAGAAAAGAAGGTTCCTTAAAATTTTGGTCACCATTGCCAGCACATCCCCGTGTCACATTTGCCGTACCAACCTTATCTTTTCTTGACGTCGATCAGACATCTGATCCGTACCTCTGTGCTGCCTTTTCTGTGAAAGAGAGATTTCTGTACAACTCTGCCGGTTCACGGGGGAAATGCAGCCTGTCTTCCGACGATGCATGCATAGTTGTGGACCTGAGATATACACACCTGAAAAAAGATCTCGATGGGTGTTGGGGATATTACCACTGGGCGTGAACCGGCCTACCTGGGCCGGGTTAACTTCATTAGTAGTATAACCTGTAGCCGTAAACTGGCTTGATATGTAAACTTGCATTGTAAGTTAGGAATAGAGAGAGACCAACCGGGATACGAGTATGAACCGGTGTGGGACTCTATGGACCGACGGGCGTCACCCGTGTATATAAGGGGACGACCCGGAGGCGGTTCAAGGACAGACAACAACAACTCGAGTCTAGGCGAAGCTTGTTTGCTCCCTAGCCATCGAAACCACATCAATTCCATCACAACTAGACCTAGGCTTTTACCTTCATCGAAGGGGCCGAACTAGTATAAACCCTCGTGTCTTTGTGTCCGTTTTAACACGTTCAAGTTAACCCGTAGCGATGGCTCCACGACTAAGTCCTTTCACAAGGACATCTGCCGTGACAAATCCACGACAGTTGGCGCCCACCGTGGGGCTATCGCATGACGGTTTGATAATCTTGGAGGGCAAGCTCAAAGGACTCGAAGGCTATGCTGTGGGCCGGATGACCAAGAGTCGTCGCGGCAAGCTCTACATCGACGATGCAGGATGGGGTCCCGAAGCCGGCTCGATCGAGTACGGGTACCGGGTCCCCTTTGGTGGCATACACGTTTTTATCGGCAAGATTGGTGAGCCTGGGCCTGAGTCGGACATCCGCACCGACCTCGTCGAGATGGCTCAGCGTGCGAGATCTACCCAGGTTAAACCAGCCGTGAAGCGTGCCTTTGTGGGAGTCATCCACGGAGGAGAGCATGGGGACGGGTCAGAATACGGTAGCGAAACCGTCGTCTATTCCAGCGACGAATCCTCAACCGGAGAGACCGAATCATTGTACCAGTTGCAAGACGACCAGATTAGGGGCTGTTCCGATGGCGACGGTATTCCGGACCCCCCTGAGCAGATCAAGCAGGTTGGAATATTCATGGCCGGTACACAGGCGGCGAATCACTCCTCGACCGCAGCAGCAATGCTCTCCGGATCAGCAGCGGCAGCGGCAGCAGGGGCAGGAGGCCTTGTGCGCCCACTGGTCCAAGTTCTGTCTGACCTGTTTGATGCACTAGCTGTACTTATGGCAGAGGCCAATCCGGCGGATCAGGAGGCCCATGATGCAGAGGTTGCAAAGGTGAGAGAGCAGATCGCACAAGCCAAAGCCGACCTGGCAGCAGAGAAGGACAGGATGGCTGCCGAGCGGGGCGCTTTGGACGCCCAGGCCTATAAGCTCATGCTCGACCAGAACGCATCACAGGAAGTCTTGAAGCGGAAGCACAGATCACGCCTGCCGTTAGGGATCGACCCTCGAAATCTCTTTCACACTCCGGGAGCGGGAACCAGTAATCCGCCGGGGCACCTGGAGGTAAACCGGGTCGAGGCACCAGGGCCAGGAGCGACGATCCAACCCCGCCTGATGGAACCTCCTCGGCAGAACATTGTGATTCCTCCGCCGGTCTAGACACCTCCGGGTCATTATTCTAATCCTATGGACAATCTCGTCGCAGCTGCTGCGCGATTAGAAGCTATCCCGATCGAAGGAGACTCCCCGCAAGCAATAGAGACGTGCCGGGTTAAGGAACTTCTCCGGACCGCTTTGATTCAACAAGAGGCATATTCATACAGCCGCGATCGGATTCATTCCACACCTCGTCCAAGCAAGAGCTATAGTAGGTGCCTGGATGAACCGGCCATATCAAGCAATGCGTGGGGCCGTGAAGCGGCCCGGGGCAATAACCCGGCCGGTGGTGTTCATGGTGCTCAGGATGTAGTGGACCGGGCCCGGGCACGAAGGGAGGCCGAGTTAGCAGTACAGAACGAGGCGGATCAGCTTGCACCAGTTCGTCCTACCACCTCTGCCGGGCCAGGGGCCGCATCTAGCTTGGGAGTGCCCTGTTTAGTCCCCGCTTTATGCAATGTACGCCTGCCCAAGGACTTCAAGGGCCCGCGCAAGGTGCCAAATTACACCGCTGATTTATCTCCAGAAGCGTGGGTAGAGAGTTATGAGATGGCAATGGAGATGCTGGATGTGGATGAGACCGCGTGTGCAAAGTACTTCACCATGATGCTTGAAGGCACAACCCGTACTTGGTTGAAAAGCCTGCCGCCTAATTCTATCAGTTCATGGGCCCAGTTGCGGACCCGGTTTATCCA
This sequence comes from Triticum aestivum, assembly GCF_018294505.1. Classification (NCBI taxonomy): domain Eukaryota; kingdom Viridiplantae; phylum Streptophyta; class Magnoliopsida; order Poales; family Poaceae; genus Triticum; species Triticum aestivum. The sequence goes on from NC_057813.1 coordinate 501,903,294, forward strand.
GAATTTCAAAGATACGTGTAAGCAGCCTAAGTCCATAGTAGACTTGGCGGCTTGTGTTCAGGAGGACGGAGAGTCAACAACCCATTGGGTACGCCGTGTTTCTGAAGTCTTACACTCGTCTGACAGGATCAATGCTGACTCCGCGATCTTAACCTTGGAAGGCAACTGCCGGTTTAAGCCTCTAAAGCAGAAGTTGGGGCGTATGAAGCGGTTCTGTAATGACATGGGAACTCTCATGGCCGCTTTAGTGAAGTATGCTGATTCTGATAGTACCAAGGATCCCGAGACTGACGATGACGAAGCAGGGAAGGGAAAAAAGAATAGCAACTCTAAGGGGCATCAATACAAACCAGCGGGCCATGGAAACGGAGGCAAGCGTAAGGCGGATGGCAGCATGGACTTTGTGGCTAACACTAATGCGCAGGACAAGGGTCAGCGGCGCAGAGGTAAAGCGGCGAATCGTAATGGGGCTCCAAATCCTAACCCGGATCGCTTAAACTATTTGCTGAGTCAGCCTTGCCCAAAACACGGGACGAAGGAGGTGCCGGCTAACCACCTTTGGAAGGATTGTTATATTATGCAGGAATTTAAAAACTCTAATGCCTTCCGGTATGACTGTGGGTCAGGTGGTGGCTCAGGATCCGGTTTCCATGGGCCGGGTCACGATGGAGCTTCCGGTTCAGGTTTCAATCAGGGCGGTAATAATAACCAGGATAATCAGAACGGTCAAGGGGTTACAACCAACATCAGTAGCAGCAACGGTCGGGTTATCAGAGCCAGCCAAAACAGTTGAACAATGGGCAGTATCACGTTTTCACAACTAGCTCGGATAAGCGCGACCGGAAACTTCATAAGCGAGCTGTGAACTCTGTTGAACCGGCCGTACCACGTTATTTACGCTGGTCAGAGCAGCCTAT
>NC_057813.1:501904429-502088988 GCF_018294505.1 Triticum aestivum
AAATTCACCAATGTACTCATGGATGGAGGGAGCAGTATTAACATCCTGTACTATGAGACATTCCGCCGCATGGGGCTAACAGACAAGGATCTCAGACCGTCTAATACGGTGTTCCATGGTGTGGTGCCTGGCAAATCAGCATATCTGTTGGTAAGATAGCCCTGGAGGTGGCTTTTGGGGACGAGCATGATTCCCGATCCGAAACACTAACCTTTGAGGTGGTGAAGATCCGGAGCCCGTATCACGCCTTGTTTGGGCGGCCGGCTTATGCCAAATTCATGGCACGGCCTTGTTATATCTATTTACAGCTCAAGATGCCGGGTCACAAGGGGACAATAACGGTTCATGGGAGCCGCAAGATTGCTTTGGAATGTGAGGAAGGTGATGCGGCCTATGCAGAGTCGGTTTGTGCCACGGAGGAGTTAAAATATTATAGGGACAATGTTGATCCGGCGGACATGACCCCTTTGAAGAAGCTAACTACGGAGCATGATTCAGATCTGAAGTTCAAATCAGCGGTTGAGACCAAGCTTGTTGACTTCGTGCCCGACGATTCGTCCAAGCAGTTCACTGTCAGTGCCAACTTGGACCCTAAATAGGAAAGCGCGCTCATCGAGTTCATCCGTGAGAATCGGGACATTTTTGCATGGAAGCCTTCTGACATGCCAGGTGTACCGAGGGAACTCGCTGAGCCCACTCTTAATGTTGATCCCAAGTATAAACCGGTAAAGCAATTTCTTCGCCGGTTTAACGAAGAGAGGCGCAAAGCTATTGGGGAGGAGGTGGCCAGGCTCTTAGCAGCTGGTTTTATCATTGAAGTGTTCCATCCAGAGTGGCTTGCTAATCCGGTGCTGGTTCTTAAGAAAAATGGCACTTGGCGTATGTGTGTGGATTATACAGATCTTAACAAGGCTTGTCCAGCGGATCCTTTTGCCCTCCCTCGCATTGACTAGATTATTGATGCCACGGCGGGTTGTGAGCGTTTGAGTTTTTTGGATGCGTATTCTGGGTATCATCAGATCAAAATGGCGGTTAAGGACCAGGAGAAGACGGCGTTTATTACTCCCTTTGAAGCCTTCTGCTATGTATCTATGCCTTTTGGGCTCAAGAGCGTCCAAGCCACTTATCAACGGTGTGTACAGAATTGCCTGCATGAACAGATCGGCCGCAATGTGCACGCCTATGTGGATGATATTGTAGTCAAGTCAAGGCAGAAGGAGACGCTGGTTGATGATTTGAAGGAAACCTTTGACAACTTGCGGGTTTATAAGATGATGATTAACCCTACCAAATGTGTCTTTGGTGTTCCGGCAGGCAAGTTACTGGGCTTTCTTGTGTCCAACAGAGGAATTGAGGCTAATCCGGAGAAGATTACGGCTATCACCTCCCTGGATAAACCGAAGTGTATCAACGATGTACAGCGTTTGGCGGGTCGGATCGCCGCACTGAGCCGGTTTATCAGCCGCCTCGGAGAGAAGGCCATCCCTTTATACCAGATGTTGAGAAAGACAGATCAATTCGTCTGGAGTCCAGCTGCTGATGAAGCGTTGGAGGACTTGAAGCGGCAATTAGCCAATCCGCCCGTTCTTGCAGCTCTGGTCGACAAGGAGCCATTATTGTTATACGTAGCGGCCAATGCTCATGCAGTTAGCGTGGCTATTATGGTAGAACGCAAGGAGGCAGGCAAGGAGTATCCGGTTCAGCGGCCGGTTTACTATATAAGAGAGGTGCTTATTGAGTCCAAGCAAAGGTATCCGCATTGGCAGAAGCTGGTATATGGAGTTTTCATGGCAAGCCGGAAGTTGAAGCAATATTTCCAAGGGCACCCCATCACAGTGGTCAGTTCAGCTCCCTTGGGCGATATCATACAGAACCGGGAGGCGACTGGCCGGATTGCCAAGTGGGCCATAGAACTTGGGCCGCACGGATTGAAGTAAGAGCCTCGGACGGCGGTGAAGTCTCAAGCACTTGTTGATTTCATCAATGATTGGACGGAGTTGCAAGCACCAGAGGAAAAGCCGGATCACACATATTGGACTATCCATTTTGATGGATCCAGGCAATTGGATGGCTCAGGGGCTGGAGTCGTGTTAACTTCCTCACGAGGTGATAAGTTTTGTTATGTTCTCCGCTTAATGTTCCCTTGTACTAATAATGCAGCTGAGTGTGAAGCCTTGCTCCATGGTCTCCGGATGGCTAAAGAGATGAATCTAAGTCAGGTTAAGTGCTTCGGTGATTCGGACCTCGTAGCTCAACAGGTGTCTGGCACTTGGGATTCTAAAGACCCACTCATGGCTGCATATCGTCCTGAGGTGGACATTGTTGCAGGGCACTTCAAGGGTTATCAGGTGGATCATGTGGGTCGTCGAAAAAATGAAGCGGCGGACGCTTTAAGCCGGTTGGGCTCTCAGGGTAAACCGGTCCCGCCTAATGTCTTTCTTGATGTGTTGCACAATCCGTCAGTCAAGCTCCTAGGTGAAGCGGATTTGGCTATTCCTGATCCGGAGCCTCAATTGGCGGCAGCCCTGCATGTTATACCGGATTGGACAGTTCCTTATCTTGCGTACATGAACCGGGGAGAGTTGCCAGAGGATGAGACTCTAGCCAGGCAGATAGTCCGGCGATCCAAATCTATGACAATTATCGATGGCGAATTGCATCATTGCAGCGTATCAGGGGCGTTTCAACGCTGCGTCTCTCCTGAGGAAGGTTGTGAAATTTTACGCGAAATCCATGAAGGGGATTGTGGTCACCACGCCGGTTCAAAGTCTCTGGTGGCTAAGGCGTTTTGTCACGGGTTTTACTGGTTGACAGCTCATGCTGATGCGGAGGATTTGGTTAAACAGTGTGATGGCTGTCAGAAATTTTCAAGGCGTGCTCATGTGCCGGCTCAAGAATTGAGGATGATTCCAATTACTTGGCCATTTGCAACATGGGGACTGGATATGGTCGGACCTTTTAAAAGATCCAAGGATAAGAAAACCCACCTTTTGGTGGCAGTTGACAAGTTTACCAAGTGGGTTGAAGCGGAGCCTGTCAGCAAGTGTGATGCAGCTACAGCAGTGCAGTTCGTTAAAAAGGTGATTTTCGGGTTTGGCTTTCCACACAGTATTATTACTGACAATGGTACCAATTTATCCAAGGGTGCTACGAAGGAATTCTATGAACATGAGCACATCAGACTTGACGTATCTTCAGTGGCTCACCCCCAGTCCAATGGGCAGGCAGAACGAGGTAATCAAGAGATCTTGCGAGGCATCAAACCCCGGCTTATGGTTCCATTGCAAAGAACACCGGGATGTTGGGTTGAAGAGCTACCATCTGTGCTATGGAGTATCAACACTACGCCCAACCGATCTACAGGATACACACCGTTTTCTATGGTCTACGGAGCAGAGGCGGTTCTCCCTCGTGATATCCGGCACGATTCACCTCGTGTGGCGGCTTATGTTGAAGCGGACAATGAGACAGCACGGCAAGATGCTTTGGACCTACTAGATGAGGAGCGTGACATAGAGGCTGCCCGCTCGGCGATTTATCAACAAGATCTTCGTCGCTATCACAGTCGCCGGGTCAGAACCAGAACTTTTCAAGAAGGAGATTTGGTGCTTCGGCTCATCCAAGATCAGACGGATATGCACAAGTTATCCCCACCTTGGGAGGGACCTTTCGTGGTCAGTAAGAATCTGCACAACGGGTCGTACTATCTGATTGATATTCGAGAACATAAAGACTCACGTACATCAGAGGAGGAGACCAACAGGCCGTGGAATATAGCTCATCTTCGGCCTTACTACACTTGAGCCATTGGCTCTATCTATGTACATATTATAGCAGTGTATATATTATCATTGATATAATAAAACCGGAGCCTCAGCTAAAGCGGGGTCTCTGTCCTTTCACATCATGCGTGGTTACATGGAGTGGTTCTATTTTAAAACGGCCTCCGGTTTACCCCTTGACATTTGCTTTTCGAAAAAGCTTTGTGATATCACTTGGGGCCTTGGTCGTGTCCGAACCAATGTGACACCTTTTGATAGGCGAAAACCACCAGATCACTTGGGGACATGGTCAAGTCTGAACCAGTCACGCCTCTTGATCGGCCTAAGGCCACAAAATCACTTGGGGACTTGGTCGAACCCGAACCATTGCCACGCCTTTTGATCGGCATAAATGCCACGGTTTCATTTGGGGACCTGGCTGACTTGAACCATTGTCACTCCTATTGGGGTCTTGGTCCTGTCCGACCGTGGTAACACCATCTGATCAGCTCAGTAAAGCATGTTTTTGCAAACGGTTTTTATCATTGCCTTTGCTGCCATATTTCTTTTATGACTATTCTTCAATTTTTGTTGTGTTTCCTTTAAACCAACAACACCTTTTTACTGGTTCAGCTGACGGAAATCGATTCATTTGTATTCCGGAGAAATATGCCCGGTTTAATTTTCCTGTTAACATCATGAAGTAGCAGGGGGGCTCATAATGACCCAGCACGGTTTACATGGGAGTTGTTTTCTCCCCTTTGATGATAACGGTTTATAAGTACTCCGTTTCAAGCCTGGCTAAGCCAACTTCATGCCCAGCGATGGCAGGTATTTTGTATCGCATATTTGATTATATGTTTTAAGTACATTGATATATATATATATCAAGGTTATAAACGGTTGGCGGTATAACCGCCACCGCAGTTCAAGATTTTCTGATTGCAGGAAATATAAATTGAGGATTTCAAGCAAAAGCATCAGTACTTATGCACGAAGGCATATTTAAGGCAAAAGTATTGATTATCCTATTACAAGGCAACATGGTGCCCAGATAAGATCATTGTTTATTTTGGCAGATCATAATAAGGCAGTTGTTTAAACCGGCTTCCGGTTCAAGCCTGCTCATCAAACCGGTCTGACGGTTGTGGGTCGTCCCGCGCCGCTTCAGCTTCCTCATCTCTATCCATTGGCTGGAAATCAACAGTGGACCAGTCGATTCCCATTAAAGCTTGAAAGACAGCCTCTTCATGGATCAGAGAAGACGGTTCAATATCAGGAGCGTAAGTATGCTTACGGATTGGAGGAATCAGATTCTCCGCTTCAGGAATTGGTGCGGCCACTCTTTTGTTCTGATCATTGTACTGAGCTTGATAATGCAACAAGTCGACCTCTTCAGCCAATTGACAAGCCAGAGGGTGTACTGCACGGTTTATCGCCCTCAAATCATCTTCATTGAACTCTGAGCCATCTTCCTTCAAGCTGGGATAGCCTTGAACTGCTTCAACAGGATCGAAATCCGGCACCCATGCTTTTGCTCGGATTAAGGCGTTGATGGCTCCGGTTCGAGCAGCATATTTTTTTAGTTCTTCAATCCGAGCAGGAAGCATTGACAACCTATTAAGAGTGTCTTGGATTAAAGTGGGTGCCGGATTGTTATGAGATGCAGTGGTGATGATCCGTTGCGCTCCGGTATACAGTTGTTCAATTAAAGTGTAGGCAGCCTTCAGCTTCTTCCGAACATCTGACCCTAAGTGACCAATGCGTGTACCTGCAAACAATACAGGAAAGATCACAAACCGGATTTATTATAAGCAAGCCAGAGTTGTCCAGGAAACCAAAAGGAGCTTACCAAAGATAGCAGCGGTCATGGAATGTACTTGCCGCTTTACGACGGTCAGCTCATCTACCACCGATTTAAGGGCAGCTTCAGCGTTTTCAGCTCTTTTTATTAAAGCGGCCTTCTCAGTGGCCCAATCAGTCCGCTCCTTCTGGAAGTCCTCCTTCAGCTATTCTGTGATGCTCAAAGCACTGGTTATTTCTTCCCTTGCCTTGTCGGTTTAGCTTGTTGGGTTTTCAAAATCTCCTGCAGATCAGTAATCTGGTCCTCTTTGATCCTCACTTCAGCCTGCATAAAGACAGTGCTTGGCTTTCAACAAACGGTACAAGAATTTGAAGTACCAACCACATAACAAGTTATATGCTTGATACTTGGGGGCTAATGCACCTTCAATTTTCATCTATTACTAAATCGCAAAGTCCCAAGCTCAATACAGGTATTCAACTTGGCACTTGGGGGCTAATGGCTATTTGCTCAGTTATGTTCTGATGTTAGAATCTTTATTGGAGTCCCGGTTTAGCTATACTAAGTGGAACCGGCCCTTGGGGGCTACATTGATGGATTTCAAAGTCTTGAGGACTATATTCAAGTCCCGGTTTGAAGAAGATTACAAGCCGGCACTTGGGGGCTAGGAGGATTAATACAGTGGCAGTAATTAAAGAAAGAAGAAGCGCAAGGAAGTTACCTCAAATTTATCTCTCATTATTTTTACCAGGCCAGCTTCATAGTCACGACTAGTATATAGCCGGTTCAAGTAACCAGAATGAACATCTTGGGCACTCAGAGCAGCATATGTTTCCAGATCAACATCCCATTTGCCTTTTTTCATGCCAGAAAAATCTTCTTTCACAGTATGCTTGGCCAAAGCGACAGGATTCCCTGGTTCAAAGCGACCTACGCCGGTAATTACAACGTCATCATCCTTGGACTCGCCAGTTTGCGTTGGCATGGTCGGTTTATCGGCAGGCTTTGAAGGACTGCGGGATCCATCAATCCGGACGGAGCTGGCAGGCTGGTCAACAGGGACTGAGGTATCGATAGGCCTTTTGTCAGTAATAGCATTATCTTGGAAGGAGGATCATTGGGAATATCTTCAGGAACGAACGCTTCAAGATCTGGTGTTTTATCCTGTTCAGGGGCAGCATCTTCCTCGGCCGCTTTATTCAGGCGGGCTTTCTTGCTTGGTTTAGGTTTAGCCCTGAAAGAGAAACAAAAAGTCAAGGAACAGCATAAGTTGTAACGTGGTATACCAGAAGCATATGTTCAGTCTAGCTTACCCAAGAACCGTTTTCAGTGGTGGCAGCTGAGTGGCCGACGATTCACCAGAGGAAGAATGGGAAGTAACCTGATAATCAGAGTTGGACGGATTAAGAGGTTGATGGATGAAACCCGCTTTAGGACATAAATTAATAAAAAGGTCGGAGACCTCGGAGCGGCGTTTTCGAACCGGACTGTTTGGTAAACCGGCGGAGGTAACTACCTGGCCGCTGTGCCGGGTTGTGCAGCGAGCTTCATGTTGCTGAGTCTTCATAAGAAATTTGGGATCCAAATAAGCAAGAGGATGAGAAAATTTAACTTTCCGGTTTGCCTGGCGAAATTTTGGCAAAGGCAAAGGATCCGAATTGGAAGAGAGAATAGTTACCTCAGCGACATCAGCATTACTGGCTTCAGCGTTGTCCTGAGAAGTATCATCATCAATAAGGCGTGTAAAAAGTAAGCCTAGTGAATCGAGTTCTACCTCAGGGTCCGAGTTACCCACATCATCATCAACAGCCGGATCAGATGAAGCAGTGGTTTTCCTCTTTTTAGCAGGCTTCTTGACGACCTTGGTCTTTGGCCGGATTGGCCGTTCTACTTTCTCCGGTTTGTCTTGTGGAAGTTTCTTGCTCCAAAATGGATTATCACCCTGAGTAAGCAGCAATTGATGTCAGACAGAGATAGCAATAACAGGTTCAACAAAAAGTACAATCCAAAACTTATAGCTGGCGGTTTGTTGGTAGCACAGAAAGGGGGCAGGCCGGTTTGAGCACAGAGGTGCTCCGGTTCGTTCAGCATTTTCTTCACAGCCTCTGTGACTTCATCATCGAAGAGCTGGATGTTGATTTGTCGGAGTGGGTCATCAACGCTACCAGTATACTTGCACATTAACCCGGAGCCCCGGCTGAGAGGTAGTATGCTCCATGATATCCAACAGCGTGCGAGATCTACTCCTGTTAAATCGTTGGCCATGAAGGCTCGGAGCTTGGATAGTTGCGGAGCGTATTTACTCCTCTCCTTCGCACTTAACCTTTGTGGGAAGGGGTGTGTATTGCTGAGCCGCTCTGGACGAAAGCCAGGCAAAGGATTTTCATCATTAGGGGAAGTGTCTTTGCAGTAAAACCATGTTGCATTCCACTCCTTGGGGTGACTGTGTAATCTGGCATGGGGATAAGTGATTTCTTTCCTTTTCTGAATTGCCATACTGCCCAATTCGGTATTGGGACCATCAGTGAATTCTGTGCGGCGGTTTAAGTGGAAGCAGTCTCTGAACAATTCAACTGTGGGTTCCTCTTGAAGGTATACCTCACAGAGCACTTGGAAGTGACATAAGTTGGTAACAGAATTGGGGCCAGTGTCTTGCGGGCGAAGTTGAAAATTGGCTAACACATCCCGGTAAAATTTAGAGCCGGGCGGTTTGAAGCCCCGGGCTAAGTGATCCGCAAAGATCATAACCTCTCCCTCTTGAGGTGTGGGAGGACATTCATTACCAGGAACCCTCCAGTGGATAGTCTCTTTGCTGTCTAAAGCGCCGATCGAGACTAAATCATCCATCTGAGTTTTTGTGACACGAGAAGGAACCCAGTTGCACTCATATACTTGTTTGGCCATGGTGAGATCTACAAGAAATAGGTGATTCCGGTTCAAGAACATGTTGGATAAAAGAAGGCGCTGGTATGAACAATGCTAAACCGGAGGCAGTATACTTAAACCGGATTTTTATGAAGTGGCATCATATGGCTAAAGAGTTCTGGCGATTCAACAAGCGGACTAATGGTATATACCGGTTTATTAACTTTTTCTATATTAAGTTAAACCGCCTGATCTAAACATTGAAAGCAATTGAGGTTGCGGATGGCTAAGTATGCAGAAACAGATTTCACAAAGTCTTATTGCAGCAATGGATCTGAAGCAAGTTCAGAAAAATAGAAAATATTCAAAAGATTAAAACAGAGAGAAAGTGAGTCAATGGGCAGGTATGTAGATGAGATCTATGGACTTGAGCGTGAAACTACAGGGGGATGCTAAAAGGCTACTGCTAATCAGAGCAGGGTTCCACAGATCTATCCAGGAATCTGGGGACGAGCATGAACAAGTGAGGAGCGCGGCAAGAACACGAAACCCTATAACAGATCTATGTTAAGAAGAGCAGAAGGCTTACCGGAATCGAGGAAGACGCGGAAAGCTACCGCAGTGCTCTGGAGCGTTCAGGTTGATGCAGCGGCCCAAGACGAGGCAGAGGTCAATGGCGGCGGCGGAGCTCCGAGGCTGGCGACGCGAGGAAGACGAAGAGAAAGAGACGAAGGGGAGAAAAGGAAATGACCCTTCGGTCGTATTTATAAGGCAAAGGACGTGTGTCAGGCGCGCGAATCCAGGAGCCACAAGATTCGGAAGTGGAGTTGCTGCCTTGGGTATCGCCGATCTGTTAATAAAAGAAGGTCTCATAAATGTTAACTTCATGATGACGTCATGCCGGTTTACAGCAACCAGAGATGATGACGACATGGCGGTTTACCAATTACCAGAAGATGTTGAAGACAAAGATTTTTGTGAAGGATTGATATGAACCAGTTCAAATCAATTTGGGGCCTAATGTTGGGGATATTACCACTGGGCGTGAACCGACCTACCTAGGCCGGGTTAACTTCATTAGTAGTATAACGGTGATTAAGCAGATGAAGGCCCAAGGCCTGTAGTCGGTTTAGAACCTGTAGCCGTAAACCGGCTTGATATGTAAATTTGCATTGTAAGTTAGGAATAGAGAGAGACCAACCGGGATACGAGTATGAACCGGTGTGGGACTCTGTGGACCGACGGGCGTCACCCGTGTATATAAGGGGACGACCCGGAGGCGGTTCAAGGACAGACAACAACAACTCGAGTCTAGGCGAAGCTTGTTTGCTCCCTAGCCATCGAAACCACATCAATTTCATCACAACTAGACGTAGGCTTTTACCTTCATCGAAGGGGCCGAACTAGTACAAACCCTCGTGTCTTTGTGTCCGCTTTAACCCCTTCAAGTTAACCCGTAGCGATGGCTCCACGACTAAGTCCTTTTACAAGAACATCTGCCGTGACAAATCCACGACAATGGGCGCCTCCTTTCCACGGTGGTTTTAATGCGACATTTCACATGGCAGCTGAGACATAGCGCTCACGAGCTGCGGTGTCACTATTCACGCGGCGATCCTAAAATCTCATCTGATGCAGGCATCGGTCTCGCACGCACCCGTGCGAAGAAAAGCAGAGGTATCATGTTCTTCTTGTGAACACGGTTCAAACAGAAGCTACAGAATCTTGAATGGTTCGGCAAAGCGAAAACCAGCTATGGGATAGACGGATAGTGGGACTGACCGGGGAAATATTTCCAACGTTCGGTCCTGTGCACGTTGCTTGTTCGTGCGCGTCGACGCTTCCAAGGAAGATGAGGGGCGGGTCGTTATTGTTGGTCGTTTTCACCACGTTGAGTGCACGGGTGATCATGTCGATGCCGAGCGTGCAGACTACGGGGAGAAACTGGCAACGCCATCATTTTGAGTGCGCCCAATCTATTCTATCCGCTAGCTGGCAGGACCATTTCTGATTTTCTAAAGCAACACAACACATGTACCTTTCAAGTTCGTGAGCGGCGACGACGTAAGTAAGACGGCGGACACGCCGGCAGTGCAGCATCCCCTTTTCTACTCCCTCCGTCCGAAAATACTTGTCATCAAAATGAATAAAAAGATGTATCTAAAACTAAAATACATCTAAATACATTTCATTTTATTTATTTTGATGACGTATTTCCGGACGAAGGAAGTACAAAAGTTCCTTAGGACGTCTCCAACAACGATCATAAAACGTTCCAAAAAATAAACAATTATCAAACTGATGCCCCAAATATCTACGGACAGGGGGGCTAGCGAGCCTCCATGAATACGGAGCGAGGTGAGTAACATCAGGCCTTGACTAGGGTTTTAAGTGAGACTGGATTGTCGGACATTGACATGACAGGCATCCAGACTCCCCTAACTGCCCCTGATTTGGCCTGACCAGAGGATTTTGGATGTCCGGATCGATCCAACGCAATTTGAACGGCTGCGATAGAGGTCTAAAAATGACCAAACCATCTGATTCAAACATACATGAAATTTTGGGCCTCCATGTAGAAGACTTCTCCTTGTCGTCGTCGCCGCCGCCTCCCCCCGGCAGATACTTTCGGCCTCCCCCAGAAGTTCCCGCCGCCGGCAAAGGGACGGGTGGGGCGTCGCACTGTCAAACTTTGGTTGGAGAAAACAATACTATAGTAACTTTTTTTTCATTCTTTCGCGTGGGACTCACCCAACATGAATTGTCTACTATGTAGGGCTAATTAAGCATAGAAGCAGGTCCACGATCAAGGATTAGTACTGACTCAACCGATTGATGCTCTGCGTTGATCTTAATCTACCTCTGTCTCCCCCTTTTTGAACTCTGTGCTCTTTCTGATGCCATTTAACACTAACCATAGATTCTTTCTTTAGCTCGATTACCAACCCATTCTGCGAGATACGCATGGATACGGTCTCTGGCGTCTAGCGTAGATTAGCCACTAGTTGCGATTAATTTGACTTATAATCGACGGCCAAGACTCGTTGAACAAGCCCCGGTGGCTAGGACCTTAACCTTTTCCTTTAGCCAAATAGCAAAAGTTGGTCGCCATTTTTCTGAGAGTATGTCCCTGGTTGTTACCCGAATCAACACTGGTAAGCTTTTGCGAGGCGTCTAGAAAAAAATGGCTCCTTGTTGAAAAAAGAGAGCAAAATATTGGCTCCTTGTTGGAAAAAAGAGAACAAAGTATTGGATAATTATTTAGGAATTTTGCTCGTCCAAATTTGACTAAAGACACGCAAAACTTGTATATAGAAAATAGGAGTAGTGTATTTTTGTCTTCTAACTAATGCAATGTGTTTTTTTGTCCCTCGACTAATTTTGTTGTTGAAACCATTTTTTTGCGCTGGTAAAAGAGTTTTATTCCATATGCATAGGGTTACAATCAAGAGGCAAGAGATCCTCAACACACGGTTGACCTTGTCCAAGCTATACAACAGTAGTGCTCTCTGTACGACTATACAGGGTCAAACGATCTGCTACCCTATTTTGCACACGACTAAATTTCAAGGGAATGAAAACTCTATCTACCGTAGGATGATGAATCTCAGCGACAAGATGCCCGTAGGCTGATCTGGATAAGCTGTCCCCAGACAAAGCAGAGAGGGCGACAGAAGAATCTGACTGGACTATGGTAGGTACTCCATCCGTTCCAAAATAGATGACCCAACTTTGTACTAAAGTAAGTACAAAGTTGGGTCATCTATTTTGGAACGGAGGTAGTAGCTCACAGTGCTGAATAGAAAGAGTCATACCCTGCATTAGCGCATGCAATTCTGCTTCCAAAGCTTCATAGCAATTAAAGATGCAGCGGTATGCTGGAAAAATAACACTCCCATCTTGTCTCCTCAACACCATACCTGCCGCTGTCGAACCATCAGACTGCAAGAAGGATCCATCAACAGACAGTGCCACCCGACCAGATGGTGGCTTCGGCCATGGACTAACTGTGGCCTCCTTCTGTGTGACAGTCGGTGAGGGAGTCCCGGATTAGGGGGTGTCCGGATGACCGGACTATGACCTTTGGCCGGACTCCTGGACTGTGAAGATACAAGATAGAAGACTTCATCCCGTTTCCGGATGGGACTTTCCTTGGCGTGGAAGGCAAGCTTGGCGATACAGATATGTAGATCTCCTCCCATTGTAACCGACTTTGTGTAACCCTAGCCCTAGCTTGGGTTTTAGTCCGTACGACGAACAACAATCATACCATAGGGTAGCTTCTAGGGTTTAGCCTCTCTGATCTCGTGGTAGATCTACTCTTGTACTACCCATATCATCAATATTAATCAAGCAGGAGTAGGGTTTTACCTCCATCGAGAGGGCCCGAACCTGGGTAAAAACATCGTGTCCCTTGTCTCCTGTTACCATCTACCTAGACGCACAGTTCGGGACCCCCTACCCGAGATCTGCCGGTTTTGACACTGACATTGGTGCTTTCATTGAGAGTTCCTCTGTGCCGTCGCCATCGGGAAGGATGCCGCATCCCGTCTTTAAAGACGACGCTGTTGCTAAAGGAGCTTTGGCTATCGGCCAAACTCTCTGGCTAGGCGGTTTTCTTATGACCGCCTGTTCGGCCGCCGCATCGATGATGACTTCTCGGATCATCGAAAGCAATCTCCACGTCAACTCGGAACTCGCCGAGCAGTTAGATCCGATGGAGCTCTCTTCCTTAAACGAGCTCTTGGATTGCATCGCCGCCCTGAGAGTCGCTACAGACTACGATCAGATTGGGCTTAAACCCAATCCGAGAGAAATTGACTCTCCCCAGGTCACCCACCACGTCGCAGTGGTGGAAGAACAATGCGGCAAATCTTCACCCATCTTAAGGACCAAATATGTCCGGATTCCCGATCCCTTCAAGCCGGATACCCGCGGAGGGGAGGATGTCACTCAAGCCCTGAACCTAAAGTCTGGCAGCGGGCCAGATTCATTGGACAACATCCAAGAACCCAAGCTTCCGAGTTCGGAAACTCCTTGGCCCCTAAGCCTCAGATCGGGCGAGGTTCCGGATTTAACTCCACCCGCCCACCCTAACATAAGGGATTTATCACAAATTCGGCAAAGGCCCACGAAAACAGTACACCATTACTGGGCCAGATTCCTCCTGATTATGAACAGGATAGAGGAATGCCGCGAGGAGGATGCAATTTCATTCTTCTGCAATAATTGCACGGACATCAGGGTCCTCAACGCCATAAGTCGCCATGAAATTACACGCTTCGCTGACTTGGCATCCATAGTACAAAAGTACTGTGCGATGGAAAGCATCCGGAAAACCAAAATCAAATTTTGGGACGATCCGGCCCTGAATACAACCCCAGTCCAAAATAAAAGGGCGCATTATCGCCCGGCACCTGGGCTAAACACCAAGAAACAAAAACCCTCTTCAGGGTATGGAACCGTACTGGAGGGATGGCTCAACGGACCCTGTAAAATTCATAGTACAAAGGGCACCATACCAACTCATAGCCTTAGAGCATGTTGGATACTCCGGCAGGTGGCCAGAAGTGGCGAGGAGCTTCTAACTCCAGAATCCACAGAGCACCAGCCCAGGAATACCAGTACGGTATCAACAGTCTTCGAGACTTTTGCATCAAACAATATGCGGAAAAGAACACTCCGCAGCCTTACCGAAGTCTACCAGGTAGTAACAATAAACCCATGGAGTAACACGGCTATTACCTTTAATGCCAGTGATTAACCTAAATTCCGAACAGCCCGAACACCAGCCGCATTGGTCCTCAGTCCGATAGTGGACGACTTTCGACTTACCAAGGTACTCATGGACGGTGGCAGCGGATTGAACCTCATTTATGATGAAACCCTCCAAAAAATGGAAATAGACTAGAGCCGCCTTGAGCGAAGCAACACAACCTTTAGAGGAATAATCCCCAGTCGGGAAGCATGCTGTACAGGAAATATCACACTGGATGTGGTGTTCGGCACGCCGGATAATTACAGGTCCGAGGAGGTCACATTTCAAGTGGCCCCGTTCAGCAGCGGATACCACGCTCTGTTAGGGCGAGAGGATTCACAATTTTTCAAGCTATACCCCATTATGGGTACATGAAGCTCAAAATTCCCGGACCCAACGGAATCATCACTCTTGCTAGTGATCCGGACATAGCACTCCGCGTCGAAAACAAGACAGCCTCACTGGCCCTTGAGGCACTATCCGAAGCCCTAGCGGCCGAAGAACTGACTGCGCTGCGCTCCATGGTGAACAGGGACGACGTGATACTCGATAAAAGATCCAAGTCCACCTCTTTTAAACCGGCGGACGAAATAGTCAAATTCCAAGTCCATCCAACGGACCCTACAAAAACGGCCTCCATCGGGGCGCAATTAAACCCTGATGTAGACGACGCACTACGAGAATTCCTACGCGAAAATTGGGACATTTTTGCCTGGCACCCTTCAGACATGCCAGGAATCCCATGCAGGCTGGCCGAGCACAACCTAAATATCCTAAAAGGATTCAAGCCTGACAAGCAGGCTCTTCGGCGTTTCTCTGGACCTAAGAGACAAGCCATGGGAGAGGAGCTAGACAAACTACTGGAGGCCGGATTCATCAGAGATATAAAACATCCGGATTGGCTAGCAAACCTGGTGATGGTACCAAAGAAGGACAAATCCTGGTGCCTATGCGTCGATTTCAAAGACCTCAACAAGGCTTGCCCAAAAGGATCCCTTCCCCCTCCCCCGCATCGATCAAATTATCGACGCTACCGCAGGACACGATTCATTGTGTTTCCTCGACGCACACTCCGGCTACCATCAAATTAAGATGGCAGAGCCAGACCAAGCCGCAACGGCATTCATCACCCCATACGGCCCATTCTGCTTCAACACATTGCCCTTCGGGCTCAAAAACGCCGGCGCAACATATCAGCGCATGATTCAGACATGTCTGGCAAACCAGATCGGCAAAACAGTGGATGCATATGTAGATGACGTGGTCGTCAAAACCAAGCATGTCGAAACTCTAGTAGACGACTTGAGGCTCACATTCGATAACCTCCGAACATATGACATCAAGCTTAACCCAAAAAATGCATTTTCGGCGTACCAGCCGGAAAGCTCTTGGACTTCATCGTATACAGTAGAGGGATTGAAGCAAACCCAGCCAAGATCCGAGCTTTGTCACAATTGGATATTCCAAAGGACCTCAGACAAATACAAAAATTGACTGGATGCATGGCGGCTCTAAGCCGCTTTATCTCCCGCTTGGGAGAAAAGGCATTACCCCTTTATCGCCTCCTCCGGCGCACCGAACACTTCGAGTGGACGGATGCTTCCACGGCCGGACTCGAAGAAATAAAAGCCATATTGGCAACAAACCCGGTCCTAGCCACGCCTAACATCGGCAAGCCAATGCTATTATACATTGTGGCAACTCATCAAGTTGTAAGCGCAGTGCTCGTCGTCGAACGAGAAACGGACAGACACAAATCCCCCCTTCAAAAAACCAGTTTACTACGTGTCCACTGTCCTCACTCCATGCAAGTCACGGTACCCACATTATCAAAAGATAGCGTACGTAGTGTTTATGGCATCCCGGAAGCTGCGACACTACTTTCAAGAGTGTTCAATAACAGTAGCCTCTGAAGTACCCCTTAACGACATTATAAACAACCGTGACGCGATGGTCCGGATTGCCAAATGGGCCATCGAGCTCCTCCCGTTCGACATAACCTACAAGCCACGACGAGCCATCAAGTCGGAAGTTTTGGCCGACTTCGTCGCCGAATGGACTAAAGCTGAACTCCCTAAAGAGTACGTCACATATTCCAATTGGGTCATGCACTTCGACGGCTCCAAAATGTTAGCTGGTCTGGGTGCTGGCGTCATTTTGACGTCCCCAACAGGAGATACATTTCAATATGTACTCCAGATAATGTATACAGACTCCAATAACGCAGCCGAATATGAGGCCCTTCTACACGGTCTCGGGATGGCAGTCTCCATGGGCATTCAACGCTTAGAGGTGCGTGGGGATTCGAACCTCGCAATATCCCAAATAAATGGAGACTTTGATGCCAAGGATCCAAAAATGGCAGCTTATCGTAACGCCGTCCTAAAATTGTCAGCTCAGTTTGAAGGGCTCGAATTTCACCATATAGCCCGAGAAAACAATCAGGCAACATATGTCTTGGCACGCATCGGTGCAAAGCGCGTTGCAGTCCCCCCCAACATTTTCTTGGAGAGGCTATTCAAGCCATCCGTATCATGGGAAGGGGAATCCGGAAATAACAGCCCAGACCCAGCCACACCGCCGGACACCGAACATTCTGACATAACGGGAGGCTCTGCCACCGAAGTAACACCCTCATCCCACGTAATAATGGCAGTCATTGCCCCGTGGATAGAACGATTCCTAGCCTACTTAACTAGGCAGGAACTTCCCAAGGACCAAAACGAGGCATGCTGCATAGTGCGGCGATCTAAAGCCTATAAAGTCCATGAAGGAGAGCTTTATAAGAAAAGCACCACCGGAGTCCTTCAAAGGTGTATCTCCGAAGAGGAAGGGCGGAACCTTCTGGCTGAAATTCATGCCGGACTCGGCGGGTGTCAGGACCCCGATCCTAAGTCACACTAATCTAGCATGTAACACCTCATATCCCTTTGCGGCCTCACACACGGTATTCCCACGGGTGCCACCTTACCTGGCCCGGGACCGTTTGCGCCTTTTGGCTCATGTATATGATAGTGCTGCTAGCATCCATATGACAAAGAACCCGGGCTGACATGGCTAGTCGTGAACCCAAAGTGGCACTAACTTACAAGGACATGCATACATGACCCAGCAACGAACGTGTCGATCATCAGCGAGTGAATCCGGGCTGTAGCAACTAGGCTAGCAGGACTCCGGTAAACCGGGCTGTAGCAGGCTAACAGGACTCCGGTACACACCACATGACATTTCCCCGAAGGGACAGACACAGGAACGAAGAAGGACACATGCCGGCCAGCCTAAGTGTTCCGAAGCAGTAGCAAGCTACCAGGGCTCAGTGGAAGCACTAGGAGACATTTGCCGGTAAGAGAGGCTACCAAGGATAAACAACTAGATAGTCAGATCCCACACATACCAAGCATTTCAATAACATACACACAATATGCTCGATATATGCAAATACAACATGGCATCACAACATGACTCTACGACTCAAGTATTTTATTCAGTAGGCTCCGAGGAGCGAGATATTACAAACATGGGTCTCATGACCCAACACTCAGAGCATACAAGTCAAAGCACAAGCGGAAGCTTAACATGTCTGAGTACAGACATCTA
Organism: Triticum aestivum; assembly: GCF_018294505.1. Lineage (NCBI taxonomy): Eukaryota > Viridiplantae > Streptophyta > Magnoliopsida > Poales > Poaceae > Triticum > Triticum aestivum. The sequence continues at coordinate 501,922,215 of NC_057813.1, forward strand.
CAAATGAAAAAGGCTAAGAAGCCTGACTATCTACCAGACCCTGCCGAGGGCACAAGATCGTAGCTGAGGTAACAAGCTAAACGTCGAAGTCCTCGCGGTACTACTAGCGAGGCTGAAGTCTCTCTGCAAAAACATAAATTAAGCAACGTGAGTACAAATGTACCCAGCAAGACTTCCATCAGATCTAACTACATATGCATCATTATCAACAAGGGGATGGTAGGGTTTAACTACAGCAAGCCAGCTTTGACTCGATGGCTATCCTAAACTACGACTACAAGTAACTCTTTTGAGGTGGCGCACACGAGTCCACATATTTACCATATCAATACACCACTATGGATCCGCTCCCGTCTCCCTACGAGAACGCCATCCATAGCACTCACACTTATCTTGCGTATTTTAGAGTATCCACTTTCACTTGTCTATGAACTGTACAGGCAACCCAGAAGTCCTTTACCGCGAACACGGCTATTCGAATAGATGATGTTAACCCTGCAGGGGTGTACTTCTTCACACACGCTCTCACCACTTACCGCCGTTTACACGACATGTACTCGGCAACCTTCAAGCGGAAGACCAGCGAGGGTGTTGGCCATGACCTGACTAACCACACAAGTCTCTCGTCCAGGTTTATCGCCTATTCGGGTTCCATCCGCAAGGAGATCCGGCCGGGGTGTCGCTCACGGCCCCAAACGATGTGTGCAGGGTTCCCAAGCCCACCATCCGGGTGCTACTTTGTACACCGGGCCACTGTGCCTAGTCTGTCCCAAGCCCACCTGTACCGGGTGCCACTTGGTAGACTACTAACACTACCTACAAACACCAGAAACTAGTTGCAACTCCTGGATAGAGATCATGTTGATTAATAAGTCGAGAGGGGTCGAGTTACCGGAACCCAATGTGTGGTAGTAATTGTTCATGGATCACAAACACAGAACTCAGTTCCTGAGGACGGCTGCAATGAGACAACCCACCATGTACTCCTACATGGCCTCTCACCGCTACCTTTACCAAATCATGTTCACACACTTAGCTCACACACAGTAGGACATGTTCACACACCTCCAATTCATCCCCGATGAATCAGACCTGACACAACTCTAAGCAATAGCAGGCATGACAGACAAGCATGAATGAGTAGGCACATCAGGGCTCAAACAACTCCTACTCATGCTAGTGGGTTTCATCTATTTACTGTGGCAATGACAGGTCATGCAGAGGATAAAGGGGTTCAGCTACCGCATCATGTAATAGTTGAATCTTGTTGTCCTAATGCAATAAAAGAGAGCAGGAGCGAGAGAGTGGGATTGTATCAGAATGAACAAGGGGGTTTTGCTTGCCTGGCACTTCTGATGAAGATAATATAGTTCTTCATCGGTGTCATCGAACTCATCGTCGGTACACGTCTACTGAGAGGGGACAAGCACCGACAACAAAGAAGAAACACAATCAATGCAATGCAACAATATGATGCATGAATGTGACATGGCAATATGCTGTGGTTTGTGCTAATGCAACTAAAACCAGATTAAATAAAGTTGGTTTGAATCCAAGATTCAAATTCAAACTCCACATGTGGTTATTTAAATGTCATTTAATTGAATTGTCCTAAACAGTAGTCATAAGTTGTTCTAACATGCATGAAAATGGTACAGATGGATAGATTGGATTTTTTTGATCATTTTTCATATATAATTTATCTCATTTGGAGTTACGGTTGAATTTATATGATTTTTGGAAGTTTTGGGCATTTTTTGAAAATAATAAATCATTTCTGATTTATTAGAATCCCAGAAACAATTACTGCGTCAGCATGACGTATTAGTGACGTCAGCAGGTCAACGGGCGGCCCAGGTCAAACTGACCGGTGGGCCCCGAGTGTAAGTGTCTAACTAAACTAACCTAGCTTAGTTAATACTAACCTAACTTAATTAGCCGGGAGGGGCCCGCATGTCAATGGCTCTGGGGAAGTCAAACTGGGTCAACCCGGGTCAAACTCGCCGGAGTTGACCCGGGGCTCGTCGCCGGTAAGGCCGGACATGGCGAAGGGGCTCGGGATTGCTCCTCCGGCGACCAAATGGCCGGCGGAGGGCATCTACGCGACGGGAAGGCTCGTCCGCGTCGAGTGGTGCACGCAGTAGCGGCTCCGGTGGCCTAAGTCGACGGCGGCAGCGACGGCCATGGCAGGAGAGGGCGAGGGAGAGAGGCAGGGGGCGTGTGAGGTGTCTGCGGGGTCGGGGCGGCAACGTGAAGCCTGCCCAGGTGTCCACGGGCGCGGGCGGCAAGCAGGTGGCGCCGTGGCGAGCTCGGGCTCATCAGCGTCACCTCTGTGCCTGCCTGGCGAGGACGAAGCAGCTGGCTGGCATGGGCCAGCACAGTGCTGGGCCTGCCAGGTGGGCTGCCAGGTGGGCTGCGGCCAGGTAAGTTCCCTCCTTCTCTTTATTTATGTTATCTATTTTTTTCTGTAACTGTGTGGCTTTATTAGAAGTACTTAAGCATCTTTAAAAATCCTAAAAATAATCAGGGGCTCTATTTAGATTATTTCCAACAGCCCACACTTATTTTCAAAATTATTTGGGCATTTAAAATATTTTATAGCATTTATATGCCCAAATGCAAATAGTAATGATTTAATCCAATGACCTGATGTGTCCTAGAAAAATGTGAACCCATTTTGTCAAAGGTTCTAACCCAAGACAAAAGGGGTGGACTTTTTAGAAGGGCATTCCAGGTTCATTGAAATTATTTTTGGTAAACCCTAATTGGTTTAAAGGGGGGGGGGTGCTGGGGGTTCTGTCATCCCCATTTCAGGTTTAAAAGAAATTTAAACATGATGCAGCGCAGGACTAACTAGACCAGAGCATAACAGATCTAGGGATGTGACAGCTCACCCCCACTAAACAAGAATCTCGTCCCGAGATTCAAGACGTGAGGTAAGAAGACAGAAGGGACACAAAGCTAGCACAAACTTCATGATTCAGGTTGCACTTCATAAGAACGTTGATTTGATCCTCATCTTTGTCCGGACGTCTTGCTCTGAGAACTCCAACCAACATGACAACGAGAAGAAAGGAAAAACTCTAGAAGAATCGGTCTTCTCGAAGATCGAACAACTCAGGATCAATTCGCGAAATGAGACATAGCTACATCTCTCGAGCTGAGACACGAAACATACGCCCGAAGGAATGGAGTGAAACGGATGATGAAGGTTCACTAGGTAGACAACAAGTCCACACTTGAGGAGATGGTGAATGGTTGTCAATGTAGTGAGGAGTTGAGTTGCCATGATACCATAACGATGCACCTTAGGGAAGGTGACTCGTAGAAATATCCCCTTAAGTGGCAAAAAGAATTACCATTGATTCAAAGATCATTGAAACTCTTTATACCAGCTTAAGGCAAATCACAATCGATCATTTGGAGGGGTTCGGTAGAATGGCATACCCGGATTAGAATGGATGATGTGGATTACCTTGTTGAAAACAACACAAGGGACGATTTTAGTAACTGGGGAGAAGCTCAACAGTAGAGAGTGGGTCCACTGTTTGAAAATTTATAGCATAACCGAGGAAACTGAGAGCAATCCCCGTTAGTGCCGATGATAACACCTAGCGCTTGTGAGTGCTCTCAAGAACTTGGGTATTTCCATATTCATCAAGGTTTTACCAATATCCATGTCAAGGATCCTGGCAACACAACATACTACCATGATGGCTAGTGATGGACGATGCAGATGCATAGGAAGATAACAGCTTCTCAGATTTCACCTTAGCGAGGCCAAGGAAACAAAATCTGGATGATCGACCGAGAGACATTTAGCACTCCGCTTCTAATGTTCTCCTTGATGTGCTAGCATAATCCATAGATAATTATGGTTTGATATCTAGAACATCAAGTAAAAGGTTGGACTTCGGGAACACAAAAATCCATAAGGAACAACTAGGGAGTAGATCCTACGAAATCCTTATGGGGAGGTGGCCAACTTCCTCAAACAAGATACTACAATAATAGGTCTTCCGGCTGGGTGTGTTGGCCACTACATCCACTTTACCGGTTATCGAGGGACCAATATTATAGTTCTTGGGAAATGTTCCAACCATCATATCTTCCTGAGATTCAGATCTGGTTGGTGTCAGGATATTCCAGACTGATCGAGTCTAGGAAGAAAAATGAAAGTTTGCAACACAAATCAACGAGATGATGTTGCGAGATTCTCGGGAAATGAACTACGATAGCAAGCTCCAAAACATGAGCTGGTTCTGCTACACACATGTGAACACGTTTTCCCAGACAAAACATTATCACATGGTAGTCTTACAATAAAACACTACCGAGTTCAGGTGGGGAACCATCATCGAGGATATCGAAGTCTTGTGCACTTAAATTAGACTTCTTTACCTAGAACAAGTCAATTAGTGGCTTGGTGTGCTAGGGAATACATATGGAATGAAGATGATTAGTCTATCAGACCATAGAATACTTCGCACATGCATGACTGACTTGGGATGATTCCAGAGGAGCAAAAACAAACTTTCTCGAATTCACGGCGGAAACTTACATCAAATGCACGTGCATCAAAGGAAGTCACTTCTTTCATCCAAACCTATACTTCATGAACGGGGCATGAAGAAAATGCTTACACAAGTTTCCAACACTAGCTTAATCTTCAAAAAAATCATGGAGGAGATAAGGATGTTGTCGATGGGCTCAACAACAATTCATCCGGGTTTCCATTTAAAAGGAATTCCATAGTTAAGTGAACACGGTGATAGCATTGGTCAGGCCAAAGAATATAATGGTATATGCTCGAGGAAAAACCACGAGTAAGACAACATTACGAATATCGTTGGTTCTGATTTGATTTGACGATAGCCCATACTCAAATCAAAGATTGGATAAGATAATAGATCCAGCAATTGACCATGAGGATCAACCAATGAAGATATCATCTCTCTTCAAAACACACCAACACCAGGATATCCCTTTGAAACGAACTAAGTTAGGTAAGCTTTTATCTTCCAACTCTCCAAGTTGTCGTTTAGCTTAACCAACTAGCTTAGGGGTATTTGACACGGATTCTTGGAGAAAGGGTGGTTTCGAAAACCAACTTGGTCACGAGCTCAACATAGCAGTCAGGTGACAACCTGGTGATACTTCCGAGAAGATAATTGAAAAATCACGAACCACTGATATGGTATTAAGCTCGAGAACAATCTTGCTTTTCAGGGCAAGACGAGATGATCAAATAAGCAAGGGATTGGCATAGCCCCAACTCATTGATCGAAAGGTGCACCAGAAATAAGGACTAGGTAGCACGATCTATCTAAGAATGATGATTCAAGAACGAATACGCTAGAATGAAATTATTGTCCTTTAACTACCAAGCAACGGGGTTGCTAGCAGTATTGATTTCACACATCACGATTCACTTGTAGGCATTCCATTTCAACAACACAGGGACCGAGGAATGAATAATGATGGCGAGAAGTATCACTGCACCTAGAATTCATAAGATGATGTGTAATTCCTATGACTTTCTTGACATAAAGAGGGTAATACTTCAGGGTAGAACAGAACAAAAACTGGATTAGTATTTTGATCTGCGGAGTATGACTACTTTGACCCAATCCTAGATATGGATGAGGTACTGGAGTTCATTTCTCCTAGTCATTCTGGGATAGAATGGCTTGACGGAACACAAGAATAATAGGCATCGATGAACGATTGCACGCATACTCTTGACTATCAATTGGTAGACGAGGGTCGGAAGACAACTAAAGCGGGACAACTCAAAGGAACATAAAGTTTTCTGAGTACTGGATGCATAGGTTAGTATGTCGAAACAAGTTCAACAAGTTTCTTCCGGATAACCCATGCAGAAAAGTAGAACTGGCAGAGTCGCAATATAGAATGGAGAACTCATCGAGGGCACTCCTATTGTGATCTTTTGATCCAACAAACTTCTGCCATAAAGTGGTTCATAGTATTTGGAAGAAGGAAATACCACGAACTTCGAGGACTATTGCAAAGGTTACTAATTTCCTAAAGGAACTAGCAAACACTAACAACATGAAGTAGGTAGAGTGAATCTCGGGTCAGAAGCCCAGGAATAGAAAAAAAACTGCCAACTAAATGGCATCACGGGATGCTTTTGAGAATGATGGCCAGGATCATCACACTGGAACACAAAACATGGCTAGATTACTAGGTGATACTCTAGACATCTAGGGTCATAATAATAGCTCCAACATATACGTCGAGGCAATAGAGTACCTCAACTCACCGTTTAGTGTGGTTAACCTGGCCAGAAAGTTCATCGAAAACAGAGGGAAAGGATTTTGCAATTGCATCAGATTATTTAGAAACCTGGGATGACTCGGACAGCATAACGACTGTAAATGCTCAAAAGAGATTCTGAGACATCACGCAAAATGGTGGCATAACCACTCAACAACACAATATTAAGGTTTCGAGATCAACAGTTAACATATGGAAGTAGTAGGAATGAACCGAGGCTTAAGTCCAACAATTCTATAAGTCTACGGATTAGTAACACATGATCCTCATAGAAAGAAGAGAAAGCCTAATTCCTTAACCCCGTAGGAAAGATAAGATGACTCGGATCAGAAGGGCATAAGGTATCAGGAGTAAAAAGAGCCTTACGTTCCATCCCACAATCAATTCCCTTATATAACTAAAGAATTTCTAGACACAACTTCGACCAGTTTGGCTTGGTAATCCTACAGGCAGTCAGGCTCTGATACCAAAACTGTCAGGACCCCGATCATAAGTCACACCGATCTAGCATGTAACACCTCATATCCCTTTGCGGCCTCACGCACGGTATTCCCACGGGTGCCACCTTACCTGGCCCGGGATCATTTGCGCCTTTTGGCTCACGTATATGATAGTGTCGCTAGCATCCATATGACAAAGAACCCAGGCTGACATGGCTAGTCGTGAACCCAAAGTGGCACTAACTTACAGGGACATGCATACATGACCCAGCAACGAATGTGTCGATCATCAACGAGTGAATCCGGGCTGTAGCAACTAGGCTAGCAGGACTCCGGTAAACCGGGCTGTAGCAGGCTAACAGGACTCCGGTAGACACCATGTGACATTTCCCCGAAGGGACAGACACAGGAACGAATAAGGACACATGCCGGCCAACCTAAGTGTTCCGGAGCAGTAGCAAGCTACCAGGGCTCAGTGGAAGCACTAGGAGACATTTGCCGGTAAGAGTGGCTACCAAGGATAAACAACTAGATAGTCAGATCCCACACATACCAAGCATTTCAATAACTTACACACAATATGCTCGATATATGCAAATACAACATGGCATCACAACATGACTCTACGACTCAAGTATTTTATTCAGTAGGCTCCGAGGAGCGAGATATTACAAACATGGGTCTCATGACCCAACACTCAGAGCATACAAGTCAAAGCACATGCGGAAGCTTAACATGTTTGAGTACAGACATCTACAAATGAAAAAGGCTGAGAAGCCTGACTATCTACCAGATCCTGCCGAGGGAACAAGATCGTAGCTGAGGTAACAAGATAAACGTCGAAGTCCACGCGGTACTACTAGCGAGACTGAAGTCTCTCTGCAAAAACATAAATTAACCAACATGAGTACAAATGTACCCAGCAAGACTTACATCAGATCTAACTACATATGCATCATTATCAACAAGGGGATGGTGGGGTTTAACTGCAGCAAGCCAGCTTTGACTCGGTGGCTATCCTAAACTACGACTGCAAGTATCTCTTTTGAGGTGGCGCACACGAGTCCCCATATTCACCATATCAATACACCACTATGGATCCGCTCCTCTCTCCCTACGAGAACGCCATCCATAGCACTCACACTTATCTTGCGTATTTTAGAGTATCCACTTTCACTTGTCTATGAACTGTACAGGCAACCCAGAAGTCCTTTACCGCGGACACGGCTATTCGAATAGATGATGTTAACCCTGCAGGGGTGTACTTCTTCACACACACGCTCTCACCACTTACCGTCGTTTACACGACATGTACTCGGCAACCTTCAAGCGGAAGCCCAGCGAGGGTGTCGGCCATGACCTGACTAACCACACAAGTCTCTCGTCCAGGTTTATCGCCTAATCGGGTTCCATCCGCAAGGAGATACGGCTGGGGTGTCGCTCACGGCCCCAAATGATGTGTGGAGGGTTCCCAAGCCCACCATCCGGGTGCTACTTGGTACACCAAGCCACTGTGCCTAGTCTGTCCCAAGCCCACCTGTACCGGGTGCCACTTGGTAGACTACTAACACTACCTACAAACACCAGAAAGTAGTTGCAACTCCTGGACAGAGATCATGTTGATTAATAAGTCGAGAGGGGTCGAGTTACCGGAACCCAATGTGTGGTAGTAATTGTTCATGGATCACAAACACAGAACTCAGTTCCTGAGGACGGCTGCAATGAGACAACCCACCATGTACTCCTACATGGCCTCTCACCGCTACCTTTACCAAATCGTGTTCACACACTTAGCTCACACACAGTAGGACATGTTCACACACCTCCAATTCATCCCCGATGAATCAGACCTGACACAACTCTAAGCAATAGCAGGCATGATAGACAAGCATGAATGAGTAGGCACATCAGGGCTCAAACAACTCCTACTCATGCTAGTGGGTTTCATCTATTTATTGTGGCAATGACAGGTCATGCAGAGCATAAAGGGGTTCAGCTACCGCATCATGTAATAGTTGAATCGTTGTTGTCCTAATGCAGTAAAAGAGAGCAGGAACGAGAGAGTGGGATTGTATCAGAATGAACAAGGGGGTTTTGCTTGCTTGGCACTTCTGATGAAGATAATATAGTTCTTCATCGGTGTCATCGAACTCATCGTCAGTACATGTCTACAGAGAGGGGACAAGCACCGACCACAAAGAAGAAACACAATCAATGCAATGCAACAATATGATGCATGAATGTGACATGGCAATATGCTGTGGTTTGTGCTAATGCAACTAAAACCAGATTAAATGAAGTTGGTTTGAATCCAAGATTCAAATTCAAACTGCACATGTGGTTATTTAAAAGTCATTTAATTGAATTGTCCTAAACAGTAGTCATAAATTGTTCTAACATGCATGAAAATGGTACAGATGGATAGATTGGATTTTTCTGATCATTTTTCATATATAATTTATTTCATTTGGAGTTACAATTGAATTTATATGATTTTTAGAAGTTTTGGGCATTTTCTGAAAATAATAAATCATTTCTGATTTATTAAAATCCCAGAAACAATTACTGCGTCAGCATGACGTATTAGTGACGTCAGCAGGTCAACGGGCGGCCCAGGTCAAACTGACCGGTGGGCCCCGAGTGTCAGTGTCTAACTAAACTAACCTAGCTTAGTTAATACTAACTTAACTTAATTAGCCAGGTGGGGCCCGCATGTCAATGGCTCTGGGGAAGTCAAACTGGGTCAACCCGAGTCAAACTCGCCGGAGTTGACCCGGGGCTCGTCGGCGGTAAGGCTAGAGACGGTGGAGGGGCTCGGGATTCCTCCTCCGGCGACCAAATGGCCGACGGAGGGCATCTACGCGACGGGAAGGCTCGTCCGCGTCGAGTGGTGCACGCAGCAGCGGCTCCGGTGGCCTAAGTCAACGGCGCCAGCGACGGCCATGGCGGGAGAGGGTGAGGGAGAGAGGCAGGGGGGCGTGTGAAGTGTCTGCGGGGTCGGGGCGGCAACGTGAAGCCTACCCAGGTGTCCACGGGCGCGGGCGGCAAGCAGGTGGCGCCGTGGCGAGCTCTCGCTCGTCGGCATCACCTCTGTGCCTACCTGGCGAGGACGAAGCAGCTGGCTGCCATGGGCCAGCACAGTGCTGGGCCTGCCAGGTGGGCTGCCTCCAGGTAAGTTCCCTCCTTCTCTTTATTTCTGTTTTCTATTTTTTTCTGTAACTGTGTGGCTTTATTAAAAATACTTAGGCATCTTTAAAAATCCTGAAAATAATGAGGGGCTCTATTTAGATTATTTCCAACAGCCCACACTTATTTTCAGAATTATTTGGGCATTTAAAATATTTTATAGCATTTATATGCCCAAATGCAAATAGTAATGATTTAATCCAATGATCTGATGTGTCCTATAAAAATGTGAACCCATTTTGTCAAAGGTTCTAACCCAAGAAAAAAAGGGTGGACTTTTTAGAAGGGCATTCCAGGTTCATCGAAATTATTTTTGGTAAACCCTAATTGGTTTAAAGGGGGGTGCTGGGGGTTCTGTCATCCCCATTTCAGGTTTAAAAGAAATTTAAACATGATGCAGCGCATGACTAACTAGACCAGAGCATAACAGATCTAGGGATGTGACAGCGGGCACCACGCCGCAGCCTGGGCCCTTGTAAGCAAGGCCGTCCGTACTAGATTTTATTGGCCGATGGCCCGGGCAGATGCTCAGGACTTAGTCCAACGATGCGTCAGTTGCCAATTATTTGCTAACCAAAGCCATATTCCACCCACCGCCCTCCAAACTATACGCATCACTTGGCCCTTCGCGGTCTGGGGGCTTGACATGGTTGGACCCCTTAAAGGGGGAACCCACAAGCAAAAATACTTATTGGTCATGGTTGACAAATTCACCAAGTGGATAAAGGCCAAGCCTGTTAAGACGGCCGAATCCGGATCAGTGATAGACTTCATATCAGGGGTCGTACACCGTTACGGCGTCCCCCACATCATCATCACCGATAACGGCATGAACTTTACGGTCGACGAGGTAAAACTCTGGTGTAGAAACATGGGCATCAAGCTCGACTATGCTTTAGTCTATCACCCACAAACTAACGGTCAAGTCGAGCGAGCAAATGGTCTAATCATGAGCGGCATCAAACCCAGGCTAGTGCAGTCCCTCACAGAATCTAACACGCACTGGGTAGAGGAGCTCGACTCCGTACTCTGGGGGCTGCGGACCACGCCGAATCGCACTACCGGATTCACACCATTCTTTATGGTGTACGGCGCAGAGGCAGTTCTGCCCTGCGTCATAATTCTTGACTCACCTCGCGTGCGCATGTATGAATAAAGAGAAGACGAACTCGATCGGCAGGACAGTTTGGACGCCTTGGAGGAGGAGCGCGATGTGGCAAAAGCCTGTTCCGCATTCTATCAACAGCAGGCTCAGAGATATCAAAGCAGAGAAGTACGGGCCAAAACGTACAATGTTGGCGAATTAGTTCTACGCGTACCGGACAAGAAAAAGGACAAACTAAAGCCCAAATGGGAAGGTCCCTTCATAATCTACCAAGTCCTGACTGGTGGAGCGTACCGTATGCGAAATGCATCGGATAACCGACTTGAGCCGAACCCATGGAACGCAGCCCGTCTACGAAGATTCTACGCCTAGCGCCGGACTCTGTGCTCGTCTCCTTCCTCTATTCATTTTTACACATTAGCTGTCTTTTATTTCTATCCTTCTCCCTCCTTTTCTCTAACAGCCTTTTAAGGGCTCGTTTGCACCTCGTTCGCACACAATTGACGCGCTATCCACGCTCATTATACCTGGGGGCTTCTTTTACAGAAGCTTATTTATACGGGCCTCGTGCCCAACACGTGTGTCACACTTCCGCATGTTCCTTTTATTCACCATTATATGCATCGATATGGCTTAAGTTTTGGCCAAGCTGGGTTGCCTAGCTCCTGTGCTTACCCCTACGTTCCCGATTATTTGGCTAGGAGGTAAAGGGAGCACCTCTATGATTGTTATTACCGGGTCAGCCGGATGTGTACCTCAGACTGGGTGAATCCAAAAGCTAGCGTTCTTAAGGTAATATTCGGTCGGTGAACTAAAAGATGATTTCTTACTCGTTTATTTATCTGCCCCCAGATGCTTCTCTGCTTTTTTCGTAGTCCGGACATGCACTTTAGGGCATGCCTCCCAGGGAAAGGAACCCCTAACGGAACTATTCTCCCTGGAAGATGTTTCTAACTAACCATGAAATATAACATAACTAGTTGGGCACTTGTCTAATAAAGCACTAATGACCCCTAAGCTTGGTCTCCACACATGCCCCGGTTCTTACATAACCGAGAGGGTATTCGGACACACTCCGGACTATCGGGTCCCGAGGTTGAAGCGAAAAGGTCCGCCATGACAAACGATCTACAATCCGGCTAGAAGGCATTTTACATGTCATTTTAAATTACATAGCCAATTTGACTGGGTATATTCCTCTTCAATACCATCCAACATGTTGTCTAGCTTACAGTCTTGTTGGGAATATTTGGCAGCCAACTCTACCTGGCCGTACACTAAACTGACAGGGATCTCCTTTCCATCGGGCCCTACAGGTCCGACCTCGGCCATGTGGTTTGGGTCAGCCTTCGTGTACCGCGTCTTCACCATGGCCTAGGCCTCCCTGGCGCCTTGACGGCAGGCCGATATCTTCCATAATCAGAAGTGCCGCCGTGCTCCCTTCAGCTTCTCTGCAAGCTCTCCAAGGCCTTCGGGCAAGGATACGGATGGCCACAAGGCCTGGGCGCCGCCTTGCATCACCTGCCGAACTCGTTCGTGCAGTTGTAAGAGCTCGGGAAGAAGGTCACCCATAGAACCGGGCATTTCCTCCGCAGGTTGACCTGTCAGCATACCTACAGACATAACTCTGTCAATCGACTTCCTCGCCGAACTCTTTTTTCGTAGTTCATTCAAGCACTTACTAAAAATGCCGCGTCGAAGTCGCAGGATCTCCTTCACGGAGTCCGACAGCTGAGCACGAACATCTTTTAGTTCCTCGCCCAGCTGGGTGTTGGCATCTTGGAGCTTATTCTTCTCTCACCTCACCCTCGTAAGCACGCTCTCGCCGGCCTTTAACTGGCGCAAGAGTTGTTGCTTGTCCGGATCCACTCCGGCGCCATCTGCAACGTTATTGTCAGATTTGCAAGCACGCCGTACTCTTCAACATACTTATCTTTTGAAGCATATATTACCAGAGGGGGTCTCCTTGGTCTCCCCTGTCGTGGCTAGTGCGGCCTCAAGTTGGGCCTTGCACTCTTCCAGCTCCTGGGATAGTTGGGTATTCTTTTCTGTAAGATCCTGCATAACAAACGATCCTTAAATCAGTTGTTCTAATTGTTTCAAGTCTCGGGGGCTACTGACATATATAACCATCAAATTTTCTCACCCGTATGTCTTTTACATAGTGCTCTGTGGCTCTAGCTAGACCATTTTGAGCGGCACAGAGGTACGCATCTCCCGTATTGAAGGCATCTAACGCGTCTTGGGAGAAACAAGCGTCACGAAGAACTGTCCGGCGATGCCTGTGGTTCATGGCACTCTCCACCTCTGAATGGGTGGCAGACAACCCGTCCGCATCCTCTGTCGGAGGAACATCCGGTGCGCGCCTACTGCCCGCCTCCGCTTTCGGACCCGGCCTTGGAGCCTGGCCGGTGGAGGCGCTCTTAGCAACCTCTCCGGATATAGTCCGGCGAGCGCTCTTTTTCCTGAAAACAGCACATACATGGGTACGCCTCGAGGGAATAAAACCTGAGGGATAAAATGGCACGACTTACCATTGCGCCGGCGTCTCAATCCGGACCGTGCTTCTTTTCAGCCTGCCGGACCTTGATGCCCCTTGTTGGCTAGCCACCGCAGGCTCAGCCCTCCGCCTCAAGGACTTCCCCTGCAAAGACGCCATTGATATACGGTGATCAAAAATAAGCACGGATGGATCATTTTAAGAGTGCTGGGACTTCGGTCTTGTCTACTTGTGAGGCAGGAAGTAGTCCGGGATAATCGGCCATAATGGCCACCAAGGTGTCGTCCTTGCTCAATTGATGAAACACCCCATCAATCAGCTCCACACATAAGTTCGGGTCCTCTTGGGAGTCCAGATCGAGGGACCGTTCCGGGTCCTCGGTTTGTGGAGGAGGGCTGTTTATCTCCTTTACAGTCTGGCGTAGCTCCTGCGTTGAAATTGCTAGACTAAGTACTTAACTATGGGGATATGAAAATGATGGGCAAGTGAAAGTGTTCGCTTACCCAGCTTGGAGGATTGTACATAGAAAATTCGCCCCGTGGGTTGACACGGAGGAATTCCTCCTCTTCTCCCTTGTACAAAGAGGACAAGATCTTCATTAGAGTGGCAACCGAATCCGGCCCCTTGAGGCTGCACCGGGTGGCGTCGTCCTCCCCGTTGAAATCCCACATGGGGTGGCCTCTGTACTGAAGCGGCTGCACCCCCGCATAATGCATGTGGCCATGACCTCGATCATGGTCAGTACAGAATGGGCTAATAACCTTATCCGGTTCATCAGGTAAAGGACGTCCTTGTCACTTTCCTTCTGAGGGCTTCGTGGGCGCCAGCTTAGGCGCTTCTTCAGAGGAGCATTGTCAAACTCGAGGAGGCCGATCCAGACAGGGTCCGGCAGGTGGACGTCTTCTATATAAAACCATTCTGAAGGCCAGTCTTCAGACGCCTTCTTTGGGGTTCCGGATAGATATCCGGTCCCGGTGATGCGCCATAGTTCAGCTCCGCCCACTTGATATATCGACCCCTCATGAGAACGGGGCACGAGGCAGAACAGCTTCTTTCACAGCGCGAAATGAGCCTTGATACCCAAAAACAGCTCGCAAAGGGCTATGAAGCCCACAATATGCAATATGGAGGCAGGCGTAAGGCTGTGCAACTGGAGGCCGTAGAACTCCAGGAGCCCCCAGAGAAACCAATGAATTGGAAATCCGAGCCCTCTTATCAAATAAGGGAAAAGGCATACCCGCTCTCCTTTGGAGGGATTGGGGACACTCTTTGCTTGCTCTCCACCACTATAGATGGCGAGCCCGGCTCGAACCGGGACCATGTAGGCCAGGGGGAGTAACCCCTTGGCTTGGAGCGCCACTAGCTCGCTGTGCGGGACGGAGCATCTCTCCCAATCTCCTGGCTGAGGACTGGGAGGGCGAGAGGAGGAGCTGCGTCGACCGACCATGATGGGATGGATCTTTGTCGAATACGCTCCGATGAAAGCTCGCGAAGGGAGGATGGTGTGATTCGGATCTAAATCCCCGTCTCTTTTATAGGCAACTCATTTGCACAGTTTGGAGGGTAAATGAAAAAACACCCTGGCTTTTCGCATTCGTTTGACACGTGGAAGATGGCCATTATTGGGCGCAGAAGCCAAGGATCGCAGCATTCACCAGAAGCCAGACACTATTCAACAGGTATATGGGATTTGGAGAAGAACCCGCCTTGCAATGCCAAAGACAAATTTGCGCGTCGGACTCATCGTCATTGAAGCCTGGTTCGGGGGCTACTGAGGAGTCCCGGATTAGGGGGTGTCCAGATGACCGGACTATGACCTTTGCTGGACTCCTGGACTGTGAAGATACAAGATTGAAGACTTCGTCCCGTGTCCGGATGGGACTTTCCTTGGCGTGGAAGGCAAGCTTGGCGATACGGATATGTAGATCTCCTCCCATTGTAACCGACTTTGTGTAACCCTAGCCCTCTCCGGTGTCTATATAAACTGGAGGGTTTTAGTCCGTAGGACGAACAACAATCATACCATAGGCTAGCTTCTAGGGTTTAGCCTCTCTGATCTTGTGGTAGATCTACTCTTGTACTACCCATATCATCAATATTAATCAAGCAGGAGTAGGGTTTTACCTCCATCGAGAGGGCCCGAACCTGGGTAAAAACATCGTGTCCCTTGTCTCCTGTTACCATCCGCCTAGACGCATAGTTCAGGACCCCCTACCCGAGATCCGCCGGTTTTGACACCGACAGTCGGCTCCTCCCTCCTCATAGGCATCTTTCCTTTGATAATCTCTTCTGTAGAATATTTCCTGGAGAGATCTAAGGATTCCAAATAACTATGTAAATATAAAACTATTGCAGCCACCGTTGGCACTTCCTTTCCATGCACCAAATCAGACTGGAGAGACCAAATACGCTAAATTAGCATGATCGCGCACTCCCTCATCACCTCATCACAATTTGTCAACACATTCAATAACTAGTCTTGCGATGTGTCCTGCAACGGTTCATGGCGTGCTAAGATCCACACCATCCTCATGTATCTCCAAACTTCCCGCGCATGATCACATGTAACTAGGGCATGGAAGCTAGTTTCCTTCTCCTTCGCGCACATAGGACATGTATCTCTTGTAGAAATATGACGATATTTTTTGCATGAATTAGTGGCTAGTGCACCTGAGAGACCACTTTCCAGGACAAGATCATCATCTTGAGTGGTACCTTAGCGCCCCATATGCATTGCCAAACCGGCCACTCCCCCGATGGATTGTTGCTGGACGCGGTTAACATGTCAGGGGCGGTCCCCAACGTAGCCAACCTATAAGCACTCACAGTGAATTTTCCGCTTCTCTTCGGGAACCAGGCTATGAAGTCTTGGCCATTCCTCGATGAGGTACGAATCTTAAGAATCTCACGTACATCCATGTCCCAGAAGTGTTCTCGCAACCTTTGCTCATTCCAAGCACCATGTACATCCAAGAAATCAGCCACCCAATTAAGTCTGCAATTACATTTTGGTGTTATTGGCCGAAGATTATGACCCCTCGGGATCCAAGCATCTCTCCAAGTTCTAATTAGCGTCCCGTCTCCCACCCGCCAAATAATGCATTTCTTCACCAATTCCAGACCATGTACAATCCCCTTCCATGCTGCGGATGAGCTCATAAGGAACACTGTATCCAGCAGATTACCATGGGGATAATATTTGGCTCTAAGAAGTCTCACACACAGGCTATTTGGACAGTCCAATAATCGCCAAGCTTGCTTGGACAACAAAGCCTGGTTGAAGGCTCTCATATCACGGAATCCCATGCCCCCCATAGACTTGGGTACCACCATCTTCTTCCAACTCAACCATGTTATCTTTCTCTTCCCATTTTCCACTCCCCACCGATACTGCCTTATCATCCTTGTCAAGTCATCACAGACAGACACCGGTAGCCTGAAAACACTCATAACATAGGTAGGGATCGCTTGCACAACAACTTTGATCAAATTTCGTTGTTGCCCACAGATACAAATTGTTCACTCCAATCTATCAACCTTGCTCTCAATCTCTCCTGGAGTGTTTCAAATTGCCTTTATGCATTCGTCCTTTTGGCACCGATAAGCCCAGGTATTTGGACTCAAACACTTGTTGCAAAATTTCCAATATGCCTTTCACCTCGTCTGCCACCGCCGCATTACAATTGTTAGAAAACAGGATGGAACACTTCTCGGGGTTAATAAGTTGACCCATGGCTGAAGTGTAAGTGTTCAACAAACCTTTGACAACGCTAGCTTGCTGGCTCGAAGCCTCAAAGAGCAACGTGGTATCATCCGCAAAAAGAAAATGAGATATGACCGGAGCACCTCGACAAATGGTAACTCCCCTTAATTCACCGTTATCAACTGATTTGGTAATAAGAGCAGACGGGGCGTCAGCACAAATAGAAATAGAAACGGAGACAACGGATCACCTTGTCGCAAACCCCGTGACGGTGAGAATACCTCAAGTAACTTCCCATTAAACTTCACTGTATATGTGACAAACTTCACACATGCCATGATCCAATTGATCCACTATGCAGAAAAACCCCATTTGACCAAGGCCTTCTCTAGGAAATCCCAATCCACTCGGTCATATGACTTTGACAAGTCGAGCTTGTATGCACACGCAGCCGGACTGTTATTCTTCAGTGTTTGAATATGATGGATACACTCGAATGCGATGATTGAGTTATCTAATATAAGCTGACCAGGTATGAAGGCACTCTGGTTTTCTGATATCAATTCCGCCAACAGAGGGTGAAGACGGTACACCAAGCATTTAGAAACAATTTTGTAGATCACATTACACAAGCTTATCGAACGAAACTCCTTGAGCTCCTTAGGGAAAGGAACTTTCGGGATTAGTACAATATCGATATCGTTCACGCCCTCCGGCATCACACCTGTACTAAAAAGTCCAAAACCGCCGCTATGATCTCACCCTTCATAACAGCCCAGTTACATTGATAAAACCTAGATGGAAATTTGTCCGTACCTGGAGATTTTAGTGGTCCTATTTGAAAGAGTTCATTAGACACCTCCTCCTTAGTAAATGCTGCACATAAAGCATTATTCATCTCCTGTGTAACTCTTGGTGTTATATTCTCGCGGACCGACTCCGGTGTAATGGTTGGATCCTTCGTGAACACCTCCTTAAAATATGACGTGGCCATCAACTCCATATCCGAAGGGGTCGAGCACCACATCCCATCAGTACACCTCAGCCATTGAATGCAATTACGACACTTGCCACACAACCAGCCGATGGAGGTAGGAAGTGTTCCTCTCACCCTCCTTGAGCCACGTAATGCGTGAAAGCTGCAACCATAGCATCTCTTCACAGTAGAGCAGTTCATCCAGCTGATACATCTTCTGCCATATAGCCGTCCTATCCGCATCCTGAAGCTGCAGGTCCGCTAGTTCAATGCACAGTTTTTCAATCTCAGATATGACATGGCCGAAATTTTCCTTGCTCTATGCCCGCAGCCTCTGCATCATCTCTTTCAGGGCATCCCGAACAGACCCGAGGTGCCCATCCGGCTTGCTCTTGCTCCAGCTATCCGCAATCACCGCCCCCAGTCCAGGGTGCCGTTCCCATGTTATGTTGTATCTCGGGACATTTTTATTGCGCCTAGGTTCTTCATGTACTAGCCGGACCAGGACAAGGATATGGTCGGAGCATGAAGTCGCCAAGTGCACCACTTGCGCAAACAGAAAGATTTCCCTCAAAGCTTCATCGGCACACGCTCTATCCAACCGAACTCGAACATTCCTTTCCCCCTGCTGTCCATTATGATATGTAAACGGTGTCTCCAAGAAGCCCAGGTCCATGATTCGCAATCTTCCAGGCAAAACCGAAATAGGAGCATTTGATTTTCAGACCTTTGCGACCGAGAAAAGTGTTCATGTTGCCACATTACTTCGTTGAAATCACCACATACCAGCCACGGCTCCAACGATGCTGCACGGAGGCTTGACAATGCACTCCACATGCGGTGTCGGTGCTCCACCCTTGGTTCTCCATACACGAAAGTAGTTCTCCACATTTTGTCACTAGCATTATCAACAATTCTCACATTAATATACCGTGCGCAGGAGTCGAGTACGGTTACTTGCAAGTTTTCATCCCAAAATAACGCTAGCCCCCCACTAAGGTCGTCACCAGATACACCAGGAAAACCATTCATATTCAGTCTCCTTTTAAGATTTTCCATATGACTTGAGGCTTGACGTGTTTCTGAAAGGAAAATCAGCCCCGGGGAATTGGCTTTTGAGAGGGCCAAAACCTCACAAACTATCTGGCGGTCCCCCCTGCAGTTCCACATCAAGATACTCATTGTGCCCGGCGGTCCACCTTGAGGGAGGCCGCCGATCTCTCATCAGAAAATTCTTGGGAGTAGATCCAAAGGTGGGCAAGCTTCTCATCACGAACCAGGTACACCTGCCTTGCTTCACCTCTAAAAATACTAACAAACTTTGTAAGGGGGCGGCGAATCTCATGGAGAACCCCAACCCTCACAAAATCACCCTGGGTATTTCCACTCAACCTCATCTCCAAGATATCCCCAGACTTTCTCAGCAATTATTCCAAAATATTGTTTTTACAGAACCCATCAGGAAACTTATGAATTTGAAGCCAGATCGGCATGAATAAGATGGGGACCTCCTCCGCCTTAGTGAACCCATCATATGGGCACATGAGTACTACCCAGTTTATGAAGAGCCATGGACCATGTTCCACCATACGCTCCCACCCTCCTAGGCAGTCCGCCTGAACGACAAACATATTCGGTCCGACGGGCCTGAGCCTCACTTGCTTCGCCAGATTCCAAGCTGCCCGCATCTCTTTGTAGAATGCAGTCAGGCTGAAGGTTTTATCCGTGTGAACCCTAGCTAGGGATAGCCAGCAAACTCCTTCATTGATCACAGGATCATTCTCCTTGATAACCAGATCGTTGAACTCTTCGTCCTCCAAGTTAAGTTGTTCCATGAAATCACCAAGATCTAATTTCCCGGTGGAGGCGTTGCCTCCACCGCTGGTCCTGGACATAGCATCAGCCATCAGGTCCTTCACCGGTTGCCGAGACGAGGCACATGATCTGATGGGGCGCAGTGCACAGGCCACGATCTCTCAAACCCTAGTCGAGGAAGACTTTTGATCAAACAGGGAACTCTCTGGCGAAGGGATCTCCAGGGAGGAGAGAAACCCTAGACTTAGCGTAGGGGGGAAAATTGTTCTCAGCGTTGGACGTTTCTTGTCGTTGAAACCTTACCCTCTATTGAATTAATGGTCCAGTCAACTCATTCAAAAATCCGAACTGATGGAGAGAAACGGGCAATATATTTCAACACTCCCCCTTACGTCTAGGCTATTTTAGTCCTTAGGCGTCAGATCGATGTAGGATGCAGAATCATTTTATTTAATACTGCGTTGGCTGGATCTTGAACTCAAGACCTCTTGGCTCTGATATCATATTGAATTCATGTTCCAGTCAACTCATCCAAAAGTCCGAACTGATGGAGAGAGATGGGCAATATATTTCAACACCCTCCTCAACTGCTAACGATGGCATGAGGATGTTTATCGCTTCTTGAAGTCATTGTTGTAGAAGAAGTTGACTTAGTTGTAGGTGTTTTTCATATCTTGTAGTGGTTTGACTGTAATCGCCTTTATTTTGTACTCCACTTAGTAATTAATAAAAGGATGATTGTGTGCATCACAATGCAACATAGGCCGATGGTGTAAGCTCCTTTCCAAGAAAATAAAACTGATAATAACGAGTAACTTAGGTCTTGAAGAAATAATCACCTCTGATGGAACCGTTTTAGTGCTGACATGCTTGGTTTTGACATTGTTTTTTGTTACCATATACATTACTCTCTCTCTCTCTTCCTCCCTCCCTCACACACACACACACACACACCGGTGTGCATGGGCTTGTTCTCGTTGAATGACTCGTCCATAAAGCTCTCGTAGCGCTTGAATTTATAGGTGTGATACTTGCGCCACCGTTATTGACAAAATCATCGAGCCAATGATCATTTGTCAATGCATATTCATCAAAATCTAGCACCCCCGGCCTCTCACACGGACCAAGTTCTAGGATTCAGCTAGAGGAAGGTGCGGATATGAAGACCTACCACTCTTGAATCACATGAGATCCCCGAGTACGCCACTAGTGACTTCTACCCCTCCAGGTCACAATCGATGAATGTGTGTGTGTGTGAGAGAGAGAGCACATGATGGTAAAAAGGGACATGTCACAGCTAGTTGTGCCATCTCACACCATCTTCACTTTCTCAAGGTCACATCGCAGTTGACTCACGCCATCTCTAGGTCAAGCTCGTTCAACAACGACAACTCTCATACTTACCATCACATAGTATTCTATCACAACCTTCCCCTACGCCTCCAGCCCCACCGTGTGGTGACGTTAGAATTGACCATGTCAAGTTGTTCTTATCAACTTCTCCAACGATGGTAACACTCCATGTTTGTGCAAGGAAGAACTCATTCCGGAGTGGTGCGTTGGAGCAGTGCGGGAACAGGATCACCATGTCGGGGTGGCAATGCAAGTGTCATGTTGTGAACCCATCTCTACCTTTGTACATAGAGGATATACACATTGAAACAAGTGGCCCATCTCTATGTTGACTTTGTTATGTGATGCCTGCAAGCCAAACAGGGTGGTGTAGCACTTTCGCGGAAGTATCCCAAATAGTAATTTCCCCAAAGAAGATCAGAGGAGAGTATTTATAGTGTCGCCTCTTTCACACACAAGGTGTTATAGTTCTTGTGTTAAGTAATTGTTGGAGCTTCTGCTAATATCATTATTGTCCTAATAAATGAATAAACCAGTGTAACGGGGTAAAAGGTTTATAGTAACGAAGGTAAAAACTCTTATAAGTAAATACAATAAATGAAAATGAGAATTGTGTTTCCTACAATGAAGAGATTAGGCGCGGACAGAATTCAGTTCATGGTAAGAATATATCAAGTGTGCCAGTGTGACGGTAATACCAGTTACCTTGTATTATACTCATAGTATTTGATATGTGTGTTCTATAGGTGGATCACCCTAAAGTTATGAAACTCCTCCTGACGGGATTATATTACATTCTATGGTCCTGCTTCACCATTGTCGCAGAGTGGCCATTTCCACAATTAAGATCCTTGGACCGGAACAAAGCACTACGTTTAATGTATCACCGTTATCTCGTATTATCTTCGGTCCTCATAAATATCTCCACCTGTCATGCCAGAGGTCATAGATTTCCTAAACAATATGTGTTACTTGTGTAGGTCTTTAGGTCGTGTTGCCTGGGCCCTTAAATTGGACAACACACATATGGTTCACAGTATAACAACTTACTAGATAGATCATACTACTACAAATACAAATGACGACATATAGATTAGACATAAATGAATCTTACCACTCACCCACATCTCCCATGCCTATGGTGAATTACTCATGCATCATAAGAGAGAAATCAATCACAACAGAGATAGTATCCATGAAAACTATATCGATAATATCGAGAGGATCCACAATAAGATGAAATGGGTAATTCAAATAGTCTTGATATCCAGATGAGATTGAGTAGAGTTAAAATTGTTCTCACAACTTGGAATTCCTCATACAATAGCGAAGGGGTGATGATGATGGAGATGAAAGGACCAAAACTAAGAAGATCTCCAAAGGTTCTTCGGATCTCCTCTTCCTTTGTTCTAGACGTGTTGGCGGCGGCTAGGGTTCTCTTCTCCCGTGGTTCCCTTCACGAAAGTGTCTTTTATAGACATGGTGGAGTCGTTGGTACTCCATACGACAACTCATATGAGCGCTTGTGGTGTTATGGAATCCTGTCTTTTGATGTGATGCATCCGCTGGCTTGAGTTTCTTCATGGAAGTTGCTCCAATTGGCTTGATTTGCAGTAATCCTCCTTGGTTTCCTTCCATATATGATATTTCCTGCCAAACATTGAAAAAATGGATTTTCTTCTGTTTCGAAGGCTTAGCGTTAGAAATATCAGAGAAATGGTAAAGATCTGGCGAAAACCAAATAAGAATCACTTGAAAAACATCACAAATTCTCGAGCCATAAACTCCAAGTTTAGAACTTGCTCGTCCTCGAGCAAACAAGAAATTGAGAGAATGAAATGGAGCTTGATTGAGTAGAAAGAAGTTTTACTGGATCGAGAGAATATATCATATCCATATTCTCTTATCCTGCAATTTCATTCAAGAAAGTATTCGCATTCGAATAGCTCCACTCAAGATCATTGCCTAACCAAGTGTCATTTTCTATCACTAATTTTAATTTCTCAAACCTAAATTTTCATTATTAACCAAGTGTTTAGGTGCAAAATCATTTCTTTCTTGAATGGATATTCATTTTAAGTTCTTCTAAAAATATATATTAGGAGGTTTTAGAAGTTAAGAGAGCAAAGTATTCACACATTTCGTTGACACCCACAAGTACCTCATAATCATGGCTTTCAAACACTACTCTCAATCATTATCCTTTGGAACTTCAGTTCTTGGTGACGGAGTTATGCCAAAATTTACTATGTGCAATTGGGTTCCGTTGTGGCTTAATTTTGTGCACTATGGATCAAGAATGGTTGTCTATTTCGAGCTCAGCGATCAATGTCCTTATTTACGACATACATACTTCCTTGGAGAAGGTCAACCGTTTACACTCAATCTCTAATTCCATGACGGTGTCGTAGTTACCTGAATTATATCAAGATTTAGCACCAGGACATGAAGCCAACCATGAGCTGGAGCTCCATGATTTTAGTATCGTGAATAAATTTTGGCATAACCTCAATTACTTCAAATATCCATTCCTCCAAATTTTATCAATAGGTGTTATCAAGACAATCAAATTCAGCATATGGAGGTGAAGTGTTTGAATTCTCGTTCTCTTGAAAAATTCAAGCCCTTAAGTTTTTCTTAGAATTTCTTTTAGAGCAAACAATATGCTTTTCACTAGCAAAATTTGAAGTTCGGAGTTATGACTAAATGATATTCAACTAACAAGGGGAACTAACTTAAGTGCAACCAGTCAAATGAAAATTCTTTCTTAGATAATATTGCGAGACAAGGCATTATGCATATGTTATACCTTCTCGCGCTGGCTCACTTCTTCCCTCGGTCAATTCTCCACTTCATTTTCTTCATTTCTAACTTGGTAGTGGTGAACAAATCTGTGGGATTGAAGAAATAAAACACAAACAAAGAGAATTCCAACAAAGCAAGAGCAAAGCTTGCTCCAGAAGTTTATTATGCAAACTAAAAATAAACATTCTAAATAAAAATAAAAATAAAATATGCATGCATGGATAACTAGGGGATGAGATCCCCCAAGCTTAGGCTCTTGGCCTACTCTCTAATCCAAGTCCTCATCATTGTTGCCCCTCTGACCAGTGTGAGGCCACTGCATCTGAGATGGGCCACTAGAGGACTGACCTGTCGTGTTGGGGTATGGCTGCGAGAAAGAAAAGAGGGACTGTATGTTCCCACTAAGAAGTTAATGTCGTTGTTGGTCCCACGGAGGTCCGTGCGGATCCCTCCGGCCTGCAGCTGCAGCTGCTTCATACGTCTCCATTGTATCTACTTTTCTAAACTCTTTTGCCCTTGTTTTGGACTCTAGTTTGCATGATTTGAATGGAACTAACCTAGACTGACAATGTTTTCAGTAGAACTGCCATGGTGTTATTTTTGTGCAGAAATAAAAGTTCTCGGAATGACGTGAAACTTCACGGAGATAACTTTTGGAATAAGTAAACTGGCGAAAGAATCAACCAAAGTGGACTCACACCCTATCCACAAGGGTGGGGGCGCACCCTACCCCCTGGGCGGGCCTCCCTGTCTTGTGGACCCCGTGGACCTCCACCGACCTCAACTCCAACTCCATATATTCATGTTCGGGGAGAAAAAAATCAAAGAGAAGGATTCATCATGTTTTACGATACGGAGCCGCCGCCAAGCCATGTTCTTCCTCGGGAGGGCAGATTTGGAGTCTATTCGGGGCTCCAGAGAGGGGAATTCGTCGCCATCATCATCATCATCATCAACCATCCCCCATCACCAATTTCATAATGCTCACTACCATGCGTGAGTAATACCATCGTAGGCTTGCTGAACGGTGATGGGTTGGATGAGATTTACCATGTAATTGAGTTAGTTTTGTTAGGGTTTGATCCCTAGTATCCATTATGTTCTAAGATTGATGTTGCTATGACTTTGCTATGCTTAATGATTGTCACTAGGTCCCAAGTGCCATGATTTCAGATCTGAACCTATTCGTTTTCCACAAATATATGTGTGTTCTTGATCCTATCTTGCAAGTTATAGTCACCTACTACGTGTTATAATCCGGCAACCCCGGAGTGACAATAGTCAGGACACTTCCTGGTGATGACCGTAGTTTGAGGAGTTCATGTATTCACTAAGTGCTAATGCTTTGGTCTGGTACTCTATTAAAAGGAGGCCTTAATATCCCTTAGTTTCCATTATAGGACCCCGCTGCCACGGGAGGGTAGGACAAAAGATGTCATGCAAGTTCTTTTCCATAAGCACGTATGACTATATTCAGAATACATGCCTACATTATATTGATGAATTGGAGCTAGTTCTGTGTCACCCTGTGTTATAACTGTTGCATGATGAATGCCATCCGACATAATTATCCATCATTGATCCAGTGCCTACGAGCTCATTTCATATTGATCTTTGCTATGTTACTTTCCGTTGCCACTATTACGATTGCTACCAAACTGCTACTTTTACTTTTGCCGCTGTTACCGTTACTTCCATACTACTTTGCTACTAAATACTTTGATGCAGATATTAAGTCTTTCGGGTGTGGTTGAATTGACAACTAAGCTGCTAATACTTGAGAATATTCTTTGGCTCTCGTTGTGTAGAATCAATAAATTTGGGTTGAATACTCTACCCTTGAAAACTTTTGCGATCCCCCATACTTGTGGGTTATCAAGACCTTTTTCTGGCGTTGTTGTCGGGGAGCATAGCTCTATTCTCTGAGTCACTCAGGATTTATATCTGTCGACCACTATGAGGAATTTGAAAGATCAAAGAACCAAGATTTTCCCCTCAACTACGAGGGGACACTAGTGCAGGATGCTGCTAACGCGATACTACGATCAGAGACCCTTTGTCAAAACCACGTGTGATGCATTAATCGCAAACGATGGTGTAAAAAACCATCAAAAATGGTGCAAAACGTTTGCGATGACGGATGCATCAAACACGGTTCAGATTTCAATTCCGTGTGTGATGTAGGGCATACGGTTCAGTGCAATTAACTGTTTGTGACGAGGAGCAACAAAAGAAACAGACAGCTAGATGAAGGTGTGTGTGATAAATAGCATACATTTCACTAGGATGAAATGTTTGTGATTAGGCAACACAAAAGAAACGGTCAGCCAGATCAAGGTGTGTGCGATATACGATGTGCGATTCACTCAGATGAACTGTTTGTGACACAAGAGAACATAAACGGTTCAATACAACAAGATGTGTGTGATACGCAGCAAAGAGGTCTGTAATCAGAAATGTGTGCGGAGACCAATAATAACACAGACGATTGCTCCTAATAAGACGTGAGTGTTGTGCGATGGGATTGCATACAGAACAACAACATATATATACACACACTTATAAGGATAACAAGACACTTCCTCATGTCAACGACCCGCATGTGCATCTCGTAGCATGTGCACACGCTCTTGGCCGCGAACCCGAGGTGAGGTTCATCTAGTCGCCACATCCAGGCCCAGTGCCAGGATACGGGACTTGTTCTCTGGGCATCCTGATTCATCTTTCCATAGTAGGGGTCGATGATTGCCGAGGCGAGTTCAACCAGGGAGCCCTTCTTCATGCTGCCCCAGACCTATAGTGCTCACGGATTTCGACAAGGTTCTTGTAGGACAAGCCCGTAACCCTGAGCGCTTTTACACCGTCGGTGGTTTCCACCGTAACGAACTTGTAGTCGGTGCTGTTGACAAACCTGGCGAAACCGACGCAAGGCTCTGTGGTCAGTCGGTAGTGGTAGATGAGGACATGATGGCGCACGCACAACTGGGCAACGGCAACCTTCTGATCTTTGCCGAGAAGACCAGTGGTGTATTGGAGGTCGATGCCGACCACCTTGTACTTGTCTCCAGCAAGCAACTGCTCAACGGTGTTGATGTAGCCATCCACCACGGCCGGGTTGACGGTGTACACCACCGAGAGATCCGTCTCCCTCGCGTGGGTATCCATTTTATGCTCGCCGAACTCCATTTGAGCGCCGCTAGACATCCCCTCTCTATGTGTCGTCGTGGGTGTGCTTGTTGTGTTGTGGGGTGCGATAGAAAGGTTGAAGAAACTAAGGTTATAATGGCCGTGGGAATTAAAGGGGAAGCTGGACGGCCTGGAATATCGATCGGCATGCCCTGATTGCAGTTCTGATGGCATGCCCTGATCGGCAACACACGCGACGCAACCGCATGCATATGGGGTCCCCGACATGATCGTGTGCAGGCCCAACCGCTGGTAGAGCGCGCGTGGAGGGACGCGAGCAGAGCGCTCGCGGTCGCCTCAACTCAGCAATTGAACACGCAAGGAAAAGTTGTCCATAACCCGAGCGTGCCGACGGACGCGAGCAGAGCGCGCCGTGGCGCCTTACGGCGAGCATAGCACGCTGCAGTGCCTAAGGCGAGCAGAGCTTGGCAAGGGACACGAGCAGACACCAGCACAGTGATATGTGTAAAATAAGACGAACTATGCGAGCTACGTCGGAGACATCAAGCATGAATCAGATTAGAGTTGCGTGTGCAATACGTGGCAAACAATTGATCCATCCTAGCTGTTTGTGATGGAATAACCCGTGTGTGTTGTGGGCAAATGCTTGGTGGTATATAACCTCAAATTTAACCAACAAAATGTTAATGCATGTTAAAAAATATTATATAACTGGAAACTATGTTCAAATACGAATCCAACAATATAATCTTTGGCGACATGCTTTCATATTTTATTAATTAAATCCTACTTATAAACTAGGACGGGGGTATAGTAGGTAATTAAATCGCAAACATTTTATTATTAAATGTATGTGTACACGGTTCGAGCGCGAGCTTGAGCAGCGCGCAGGGGCATTCTTTTGGCCAAACGGTGGTGAGCCCATTCCCACGCAATCACGCAGGTTCCCGCGCAAGCTTCCCTCCTGACTCAGTGAAACCCCCCAAAATCCGAATGTTTACCAGCCTACTATATAAACCCTCATGGCGGGCGAGTCATGCATCACATTTTCCCCTCCCTCCCTATATCTTATCTCGTCTTCTTACCCCACAATCGGCAATGGCACCGGACCATTGTCGTCGCTCAGCCACTCCATTGTCATTAGACTGCAGCTCCAGCTGGGAGGCTACACCGCAGCGGCGGCACAGTCCCTGCCATAGTGTAGTGCCCGTGGCATGCCTGTTAGGTGTGCACGGAAGACCCACCACATGCTCGGCCATCGGTGCCCGTCGGCAGCTGTTGCTGGCCTCCGTTGCCGCCACAGCTCCGTCAAAAGACAGGGCCATCGTCCACTCCACCGCCACGGCCCAAAGGCGGGAGGTGGCCGTCATGGCCGCCACCCCACTGCCTGCCACCGTGGCCACCATCCGCTCCGCCACCGTGATACCTCTCTAACGTATCTATAATTTATGAAGTATGCATGCCATGTTTACAATAATTTTACATGGTTTTGGTATGATTTGCATGAAACTAACCCGGTCCGACGCTGTTTTCAGCAAAAGTACTATGGTGTTGTTTTTTGTGCAGAAATGAAAGTTCTCCAAACACCGCGAAACTTTTTGTTGATTTTTGATGGACCAGGAGAGAACCATTGGGCCAGAGCAGCACCTAGGGGTTCCCCGAGGGGGGCACAACCCACCAGGGCGCTCCTTGGTGGGGTGTGCCCACTTCGGTGGCCTCACGTACCCCTTCTTCGCCCTATAAATTCCCAAATATTCCCAAAACCCTCGGGGAGACCCTAGATCCGAAGTTCCGCCACTGCAATCCTCTATAGCCACCAAAAACTAATCGGGACCCTGTTTCAGCACCCTGCGGGAGAGGGGAATCATCTCCGGTGGCCATCTTTATCATCCCGACAGCCACCACGATGAGGAGGGAGTAGTCTACCCTCGCGGTTGAGGGTTTGTACCGGTAGCTATGTGTTTAATCTCTCTCTCTCGCGCGATCTTGAGATGTCATGATCTTGATGTATCATGGGCTTTGTTAACATAGATGGATCATATGATGTTTCTCCCCTCTCTACAATTGTTGTGATGAATTGAGTCTTTACCCTTTGAAGTTTTGTCTTGTCGGATTGAATGTTCAGATCTGAGAACACATGATATATGTCTTGCATATGAATACACGTTGTCGGTGTACAAAAGTATGGGTGTTTCTGTACCCCTTACTTGTGCACAGACGATCACAGCCACCCCTTGCAGCAAGGCTTGGCGACGCACAGGAAGACAAAAGAAGGCAAGACAGGTAGAAAGAATATCAAGACAGCTGCCCAGAGTAGCAAGCAGCAAGGGGCAAGCAGGACCACGCCCGGCAACAAGCCTTGCCGAGGCAACCTACGCGCCCCCTCCCAGCAAGCCCTTATTGGGGTAGCTTGCGAAGAGACCAACAAGGCCACCACCCTTGGGTTTGAGAGCTCTGACACCATCGACAATGATGAAGACCAAGATTTGAAGAGCACATTGTCGGTGTCAAAACCGGCGGATCTTGGGTAGGGGGTCCCAAACAGTGCGTCTAAGGCTAATGGTAACAGGAGACTGGGGACACAATGTTTACCCAGGTTCAGGCCCTCTCGATGGAGGTAATGCCCTACTTCCTGCTTGATTGATCTTGATGATATGAGTATTACAAGATTTGATCTACCACGAGATCAGAGAGGCTAAACCCTAGAAGCTAGCCTATGGTATGATTGTTGATGATGATCGTGAGTCCTACGGTCTAAACCCTCCGGTTTATATAGACACCGGAGGGGGCTAGGGTTACACAGAGTCGGTTTACAGAGAAGGAGATCTACATCCGAATCACCAAGCTTGCCTTCCACGCCAAGGACAGTCCCATCCGGACACGACACGAAGTCTTCTGTCTTGTATCTTCATAGTCCAACAGTCCGGCCAAAGTATATAGTCCGGCTGTCCGGATACCCCCTTATCCAGGACTCCCTCAGTAGACCCTGAACCAGGCTTCAATGATGATGAGTCCGGCGCGTAGATTGTCTTCGGCATTGCGAGGCGGGTTCCATCTCCGAATATGCCAAGATAAATTCTAAACACAAGGACAGTGTCCGTCTCTATAAGATAACATTCCATATACCACCTAGAGAGAACAATAATAATCCACGAATTCAATCTGCTGACAATTCTTCGAAAAGTGACATCACGCCACGGTTCAGTTTTTATTCGAACCGTTTCCTTCAACCTGCCTCCGCACACATCATGAGACGGTTCCTTTGGCACGTCTTGTCAAAGCCGAGATCGTGTCCCCTTATCGCGGGATCCTCTTCAATACAAGCGTGAGTAGCCTAACCGTACCATCAATTATAGTAAGTGGGGAACGAGCAGGCTCCGTTAGACAAGTGGGGAGGCGTAAAGTTTTATCGCCTTTATAAAGGGGAGAAGCCTCCTCCTTTCTACCCACGCCTTCCTCTGCTTCCGCTCGCCCCTTTCCTTTCGTCTGAGCTCCAACGCCCAAGCATTCATCCTCCCCACCAAAAGAGGTCCTCCAAAAATGTCCGAATTTGGAGCTGGAGGCAAGTGGATGGCCTCCTCCGTCCAGGAGAAGGACATTAAGAAGCTGCGGGCTTCCGGATATTTGGCCAAGAAAATCGGCCACCGTCTTCCAACGGTGGGACAGATTGTCCCTACTCCGGAGCCCCATGAGAGAGTTGTTTTCCTCCCCCATTTCGTCTGCGGGCTCGGGTTTCCCCTCCACCCTTTTGTTTGCGGCATCATGTACTACTACGGGATTGATTTCCACGATCTATCCCCCAATTCTTTCCTCAATATCTCGACATTTATTGTCGTGTGTGAGGCCTTCCTCCGTATCTCGCTACACTTCGGGCTATGGTTCAAGATCTTCAATGTGAAGCCCAAAGTGGTGAGTAGCGAACACGCCGTGTGCGGAGGCGCCATGGTGAGCAGGATGCCCAAGGTCACATGGCCGACGGGTACCTTCAACGACTCCTTCAAGGAGTGGCAGCAACAGTGGTTCTATATCACCGAGCTGTGCGGCAAAAAGTGGGCCGCTGCTCCTCAATTTTGATCTGCAGCCCCTTTGCGGCTCACATCCTGGCCCAAGAAGGGCATAAACTGGTCGTCGTCCGACGAACTATCAGTGATCCAGGCACGCGTCAAAGGTATGGAGGACAAGGGCGTCAGGCTTGTTGACGTGGTCCAGGTGATGCTGGTCCGCCTAATCCTTCCTTGTCAGCACAGAGGCTGTAACTTGTGGGAGTACGACCCGGCCGAGCACCGGACCCTGCGAGAGCTTTTCGGCCTCACACAAGAACATCTGGAAGGTACTCTTTAAGTGCGGCAAACCATAGCCGGACCCAGCCGCAGACCGCGGGCATCAATTGTCCCACGCCGCTAGTCCGGTAAGTCATCATCATATCTTGGTTATTCATATGTTTCATCGATACATCCTGAAGGAATTGTTTTTAACGTGTCTTTCCACGATCACCTTTAGGAATGGACGAAGGTGGCGGAGCGGATTCATTGTCCGGCCCACTACCGGAAGAACCGGCGGGACCTCTTCTGATGAAGATGCTGGTCCCAGCGCCTTATAAGGCGCCGAAGAAGGAGGCCAAAGAGAAGGCCAAGGAGACTAGGAGCGGTCTCCGTCGTCGTGGCACTTCGGACACGAGGTTCAAAGACTCCAGTAACCCTCCATCCTCCAGAGGGAACAAGGAGGAGGAAGGGGACAGAGAGGAGGAAGAGGATGAGGAGGAAGAAGAGCCCGAGTCCCCTACAAGGGGGAGGAAGAAAAGGACAGCCTCCTCATCCTTAGAGGCAGATTCTCCTAAGAGGGGAAGACCATCCATCCCCGAGGCATCCACCACGGCCACCGACAGCAGCTCGGAGGAGGATTCCAGGGCCCAGCCTCTGGTACAATCGTAAGTGCACGTAATCCAAACATATCCATGCATCCAGAATTTGCTAGAATGTAGTATTCTGATTCGCACCATGTTTTTTATAGTCCGATGAGGTGTTCGGCCCAACAGGCCTCATCGGAGGACTCGTTAGGTTCTGATGCCTTGGAGAGTGAAACACCTCCCAGGGCCCCTTCCCAAGAGCCTGTCTGTGACACTGAGGTGTCGTCCAAAAGGGACCTAAGCTAGGGGGCGTACCTCGAAGGCCGACGCGGGGGAGCAGCAGTTCCCATGAATGTCGACGGTGGGGGCGGTCATGGATCAGGCCCGCAGCCGGACACAGTCCCGGAGGCCCTTAAGGATCCGAGATCAGACAGGCAGCCCCTCTTGACTGGAGGGGGCGATCCTTCTCCGCCTACGGCCTTCGTCCAACCGAAGGCGTCAGGCGGCCTATCGACAACACTAGAGAGTGCGTACATTATTGATGAACACCGCGCCCTTATGGGCATGGTGATAGAAAAGATTCAGGCCGCCGAGAGCGGATTGAATGAATCTTGCATCAGCATTATAAAAGGCTTGGAGGTATGTATAGAAGACTGTCATAGTATAGATAGTAGGCCCTGATACACTGTCCGGAGAGGACAGGAACCAGACAAGGGATCATCCCCATCCGTAGGAGACCTAGCTAATGACGTATACATTTTATGGATCAGATATCTGCGGCCACTGCCTCCTCTCATGCTGCGGAAGTATCCGGACTCAAGTAGAGTCTGGTGCAGGCCGAGGAGGAACTCGGCCGAGTGAAGAAGCAGCTGGAGGACCAACAAGGTATGTTTGGAAACTTTTAGTAAGCTTTAGCACAAGTAAGTAGTTGTGACTATCTTAGAGTGTATATATCACGCACTCCAGGGGCAAATGCCGAAATTGAGGCTCTCAAGAAGGCTGTTGCCTTGGAAAAAAAGAAGGCGGCCGCTGAGCAGGCTCTCCGTGAGAAACACGATGCGAGGGTCGTGGAAGCTGAACGAGAGCTTCAGGAGGCCGTAGGGAGAAATGAGAGTTTGGGGCAGAGTTTATCATTGAAAAAATCCGAACTCGCCCAAGCTGTCCGGACTGCGACTGAGGTTCGGGAGGAAACCCAGCTACACTAAAGGATATTCAGGAGGCGCGGAAGATTGCGGCCGTAGGGGTTTTATATTTTTCTTCAAAGCACCTTACGCTTTCGCAGGGAAGATTCATGGTGACCCATTGAACCTTAATTTTTTTAGGAGCGTTCGCGGATTTGCCGCGCAGCATATTTGATGCTGCCCAATTCTGCCGAGCTGAGAAGAAGGAAACTGCGAAGAAGCTCTTCTGGTCGCATTATTTGGCGTCGAACTATCTGGTGTCGATTGTCGACCAGCTAAAACAGTTGATCGAGCTGCATCAGGAGGCCGAACTAGCCATGAAGGATTTGGTTATCCGGCCGTGGCCCGCCGAGCCCATACCGAGCAGTTTCTTTGCGCTCGTGAAGCCGATTGGGAGGGCCTGCCCTCGGCTGGACGTCATTAAGCGGTCAGTGTGCATAGAAGGGGTATGAATGGCATTTGCCCATGCGAAAGTGCACTGGGGGAAGGTTGATGCTGAGAAGTTGATGACCGAGGGGCCTCCGGAGGGGAAGGAGCGCCGCAAGCCCGAACTATATTATGATGGCGTCCTGGAAGGCGCCCGCCTCGTGGCCGAGGAATGTACGAAAGACATTATTTTTTTCCTGAAAGCAATTGTGCTATACTTTGTAAGGCAAAACCGAGTCACTTATATGTAGGTGCCTGTTATGTGTAAATTTTATTCCTGTGCGGCCGTTTAATATGTTAGTCTTGAGAGTTGGCCAGTCATCGGCTTCTGCCCCCACGTAGGAACTATGGGGGTGTTCGGGATACACCTAAACACTCTTTGTCCCATTCTTGGGTCCACGAAGGAGGTGTTCAGCACAGCGAACCAGGTAATCGGACTATAAGGCTTTATTACTCTCACTTAGCCATAGGATTTCGAGTATGGGCGGCGCAGCCCCTGGTGTTCGGAAGACCGCACGCGGGGCTCTAATAGCGCCTGATCGGTGGATCGATTCTTCGCACGCTGCATTTTATTATGGCTTTATGCGGAATAAATCCTTAAAGATTTGACGACCTCTCGAACAGCTGACTAGCTCTCGCCTTATCATGACAGTCGGTTTTCGGCTTTCTCTACTGAGGTGTTCATCCGGCAGAATCGGGACACAATCACAGTAGTTCTCCCAGCGCTACCTTAGCCGATATTGCGGAACGTAAGGTACCAAAACATGGGAGCCGGGCAAACCCAACTAATGACCCAAGACATGATTCGGAGCTGATGCATATAATGCTATAAGTTCGGGGTGCTGAACGACCGAGAAGGTGTTCGGACTTTAGACGCCGTAGTACGGGTGCGAGGAAGCCCCTAACATTTTGAAGGCATAACAAGATGTTCGGATGCCGTTATGACAAAATGTTGTTTAAAAATAGCAGGTAAGCGTCAAATGACTCTGCATGCTGTATTTAAGTAATACGTCTATGTGTATGGGTACGGTGCATGTTATAAAAGAGAGGCATGACGGCAGAACCTGTTGGGGCCGGGAGGTGGTTGGATGTGCACGGGTCCGGAGGAATATCCGGATTGTGTTCAGGTGGGGTGGGCATCCCTCCTGTATGTGTCCGAGCTGATTCCAAGCCGCCGGTCCGGTTGTGTGCGAGGGTGAACCTGCAAATACTGCTTAAGAGGCATGTGTGAGCATTGGCTGAGCTGTGGATGTGATCCGTCCAGCTTATGCTGAAGGGTCTGTATGAGCTATGATTATGTTGGGGTATCCTGAAGTAGTTCGGACTCCCTTATCGGTGTCCGGGAGTTCGACTGTCGAATTTAAGTTCGATTGAGAAAAAACTGTGACTCGCTGCTTCAGTGATGAAAGTAGCCGAATATTCTTCGGCGCCGAGGTGAAACTCGGTCTTGGCCGCATTCGTGCCTTCGTCACGTGGGTGTTGAGTGGTAATGTGTCGAGTTGCAGTGTATCCTGCGGTGTTGTGTAGCCCCTGCCTAGGGGTGTTAGACCGAAAGTGGGTATGACGCTTTTGGCTATTCGGAGACCAGCTACGGGGTGGCGTGGTCTGGATGGCCATCGCGCCTATTTATGATACTCTAGAATGAGTTATTTGGTGAGTGCGGTCCTCAAGTTACTAGTCCCTGGATTTGAGGATCCGGGCTTCTTCATGCTCCATCTGGTACCGTCCTGCCGATTTGTTTAAAGACCCAGCATTCTCTAATTGTATGATTGGCTGCTGCTCCTGGGGTACCATGGATTTGACATGGTTGGTCAAGTATGCGGTTCAAGCTGGAGGGGCCCGGATTAAGATGTTGAAGTCTCTTTTCCCTCTCAATGGTTTGAGGATTACAGGCTCCTGTGTTCATCGTCGTTCCCCGAGCGCCGTTCTTTGTCTTGGGACGCTTATATTTGTTGCACCAGGGTTTGTAGACTCTGTTTCTGTCCGTTGATGCGTATGGGGTACTTTTTATGTTGTTGTTTGGTATGTAACGCTGGTCTTGTGCGCAGCCCCTTGCCGCAGTGTGCGGTCGGCCGGGTGTAGGCCTGCGTTTGATTTTCAATGCCGCCTCCTCGAATTGAGGTAGTAACCTGCGCTTTGGGTAGTATTTTGTTCGGCACGTGAGTCCGTATTCTTCGGCTGTCCGGGCCTTAGTCCGTTTGTCTGTGAGCAGATCTCGGTCAGCTTGGAACTGCTGCTGCTCCTTCTTCAGGCTTCTTGTAGTGGCTATAAGCCTGTGATTGAAGCGCTCCTGCTATATGGGATCCTCTGGTACACCGAATTCGTCATCATCGAGGCTCACCTCGTCTTCGGAGGGAGGCATATAGTCATCGTCCTCCAAGTATCCGTCCGTCGCCTGTTCGTCTGGGCTAGCCAGCCCGCGTTCCTTTTCAGCTTGCTCGAAGGTGGGTTGATCAGGATCATATTCCTCTTCGGCACCATCTGGATTTTCTTCTCCAGTGTTGGTATCACTGTGGCGAGGCTTGGAGCGGCGCCGATGACGCCCGTGTTTTGCTTTCTTCACCAAGGGGTTATCTTCCATTGCCTCATCGCCATTGGTTTCTTTGGGAGTATCCACCATGTATATATCATATGAAGAGGTGGCTGTCCAGCGCTCTATGGGCGGTGGTTCCTGTTCTTCTCTTGCATCGTCGTCTATACCGTCGATGTCTTCAGAGTCGAAGTTAAGCACGTCGGTCAAGTCATCGACCGTGGCTATTAAGTGGGTGGTGGGTGGGAAACGAATTTCTTCGTCGCCAGCTTCCCACTTGAGCCGGACATAGTTCGGCCAGGAGTCTCCTAACAGAGAGAGAGAGAGAGATACTTTAAAGAATCTAGCACGTCTCCGAAGGGTGAGTGCTGAAAGATATCCGCGGTAGTGAACTCCATGACTAGAGCCTAGTTAGATTCGATGGGCACAAGTGCGCGCGGTCCGGAATACATGGCCGGAGGTGAGTCCGGGGGTCCGGAGACACAGATCCCTTTATTAGAGGAGTCTGTGTTCGGCTCCAATGCCGAGGAGTGTGCGGCCTCCGGGGCGGGGTCCACCCACCCGTCCCTGGAAGGCACGACCCGCTCTGGAGCAAAGTCTGGAGCGATAGCAGGTGCGATGTTCCGATACTGTCTGACTGTCGATCTAGGTCGTGCACGTCATGATTGTTCGGCGCTCCTGACACAGGCCCAAATCCATCGAAGATCAAGTCCCCGCAGATGTCGGCGGTGTAGTTTAGGTTTCCAAACCTGACCTGATGGCCGGGGGCGTAGCTATCGATCTGCTCCAGATGGCCAAGCGAATTGGCCCGCAGTGGGAAGCCACCGAACACGAAAATCTGTCCGGGGAGAAAAGTCTCGCCCAGGACAGCGTGGTTGAAGGATGGACGAGCCATCTAGCCTTGTAGCGATGACACAGAGGAACTCTCAATGAAAGCACCAATGTCGGTGTCAAAACTGGCGGATCTCCGGTAGGGGGTCCCGAACTATGCGTCTAAGGCTAATGGTAACAGGAGAGTGGGGACACGATGTTTACCCAGGTTCGGGCCCTCTCGATGGAGGTAATACCCTACTTCCTGCTTGATTGATCTTGATGATATGAGTATTACAAGAGTTGATCTACCACGAGATCAGAGAGGCTAAACCCTAGAAGCTAGCCTATGGTATGATTGTTGATGATGATCGTGAGTCCTACAGACTAAACCCTCCGGTTTATATAGACACCGGAGGGGGCTAGGGTTACACAGAGTCGGTTTACAGAGAAGGAGATCTACATCCGAATCGCCAAGCTTGCCTTCCACACCAAGGAGAGTCCCATCCAGACACGGGACGAAGTCTTCTGTCTTGTATCTTCATAGTCCAACTGTCCGGCCAAAGTATATAGTCCGGCTGTCCGGATACCCCCTTATCCAGGACTCCCTCACACATGCCTGGTAGCGTGCAGCTCCCCATGAAGATCGACGACCCACGGGTCCATGTGGGATCAAATGATGAAGGCCCCCGGCGAGACCCTTGCTGGGGATGATTCCAAGGCCCCCTGCAAGCCTTGCCAGGGACGATCGCTGGGCCGCAGCCAGGGTCGCGCTCGGCAGGGTTCTGCCACCTCACCACCACTCCAATGTGATCATAAGCATGCCAGCAAAGCATACGCCTGCGTGGCGGCATGCAGATCTTCGTCGAAGCCTACCACTTTGCCAACACAGCATCTGGTTGGCCAGCATGGCGCTGCATGCCTCGTCGGCCCCGACGCGTGGCAAGACGAGGGGAAGCGGCGAAGGATAGGCTGGCCTCTGTTGCCGTCCCCAATAAAGCGAGAGGATAGGTAGGCATCGCATTAAATGCGTTTGTCCTACATTGATTGAGCAATAAGCTCGTATCACTGTAGTTTTCCACCTCCTGTGTGCCAATGTGGCAACCCCTTTGTGTATAAAAGGAGGCCCAAGGCACACAGAGAGGGGATTCAGACTTTTGGATAAAGCACGCATAGGAGCTAGTTCAAAAGCTCAAGAACACTCATATAACCAGATAAAGCAGGACTAGGGTATTATGCATCCTCGCGGCCGAATCCAGGATAAAAATCCTCTGTGTCCTAAGGGCTCAACCTGCTCTTCATGCAACTAATCCCCCGCCGAACGTAGAAGGGATCCTTATGACCCCATAGGGGATCGGTTTCCCCGACACCCGTGGTGATAATGGGGTATTATTTTGATTCACTTGATGTATGTTATGGCACTCAACTTGCGGATTCCTGAGGTGACTTTGGGGTAGTCTATGCGTAGGGGTTGATGCATGTTTTATTATCTTTTCTATGATAGAAACTTTGGGGTCTCCTTGTAGTTCTTTGTGTGGATTGAGTATTATGAATCTGAAATTGTTTGATACATATCATATAATTAACTCATGGGTACTCGCGGTGACATTGGGGTATCTAGGTGACATTAGAGTTGGTTGATATGCATCATATGGTGTTATTTTAGTACGAACTCTTGATTAGGTCGATCGGAAAGAATAGATTGTTGTTATTTTAGTACGAACTCTAGGATAAATTGATCAGTAAGGATAGCTTTGAGGTGGTTTCCTACCCTACAAATAAGTTCTATCTTTTGTTCTCCGCTAATAGGTACTCGAGAGTGATTCTTTATTGCACTTTGAGGGATAATCATACGATCCAACTATGTTAGCATTGTTGAGAGATTGCACTAATGAAAGTATGCACCATAGGCATCCTTTTCCATCATTCCAATACCGTTTGTGCTCTTTTTTACTATTTACTACCTTGCGTTTTTTTATTGTTCGCACTACAAAAACTCATATCTACTATCCATACTACAGTTTTGTCACCATCTCTTCGCCGAACTTGTTCACCTATACAATTTGCCATTGTATTGGGTGTGTTGGGGACACACAAGATTTCTTGTACTTGATTATAGGGTTGCTTGAGAGAGACTATCTTCATCCTACGCCTCCCACGGATTGATAAACCTCATGTCATGGGAAAATTGCTACTGTCCTACAAAACTCTGGGCTTGGAGGCCCAACACGAGTCTACAAGAATAAAGTTGCGTAGTAGACATAGCGCTCTTTTCTGGCGCTGTTGCCCGGGAAGTGAGTGCTTGAAGGTATATCTTTAGATCTTGCAATCGAATCTTTTAGTTTCTTGTTTTATACTAGTTTGGTTTATAAAAGAAAACTACAAAAAATGGAATTGAGGTTGCATCATATTATTGATCATCTTTATAATGTCTTTCTTGCAAATGATGGTTCGGAAAATTGTGCTCAATTGTTAGAAGAAGAAGTCAATAAAATGTTTGGCACAAATTGAATGATGAGCATGATTGCATTGTTGTTAGTATGAATTCTTCGAATATGCAAAATGCTAATGATGATTGCACTGGCTATGATAATGATGTCTCCTATAAGAATGTCAATTTTTGCGGAATAAATTGGGAGTGCACATGCACACCAAAAAGGGAAGATACATTTTGTAAGAAGCATAAATATTTAGAAACGAAAAAGTTGCAAGAGAGGCTAGATGATTGTGCTAAAAGATTTAATATTTTTTGCCATCCTTGTGAACTTTGCAATGAACGTGGTCATTTAAATCTCCAATGCTATTTGTTTCATGATCAAATCGTGTCCAAAAATTGTGATAACTTGATTACCCTTGAGCATCATAAAGAGCTTAGTCTTCTTTTGGGGTATGAAGAATTGAAACATATAACTAAGGGTATTCCAAAATTTAATCTCAACAGAATTCTTGATTTTGATCTAGAGGAAATTTATATGTTTTGTGCGGAAAATTGCATTGAGAATCCTTATATTGCCAACTATCTAAAGACAAGAAAACAAATAGAGTATGAAGAGAGTACTAATTAAAGGGAAAATATTTCCCAATACCCTCCTAGTGTTTATTATGATGAATCAGGTAACGAGGAGGAGCTTCCTATCCAATCAATCTCTTCAACAAGAAGATCGAAAAAGTTGTTTAAACCCACATGTTAGATGGTCAAGAAGAAAAAGAAAAGAAGAAAAGGTAGAGGTAAAAAGGTAACTCTCCCAAGTAATATTGCTCCTATCACCATTGTGCCTCATGAAAGTGAAACAAATATGTTGATGGAGGATGATGATATTGAGTATGATTTTGTGATGCCTACTACTTGTTGTGATGATTATGATTGGGAAGACAATGATGTCTCTTATGACCTTGAAGATCTTTTTGGCACTTTCTTGGAAGAATATGATAATAATGTTTGCTATACCATTGGTGCCATTCATGCTATTGATAAGAATGATTATGATGATATGCAAGACCACAAGCTTGGGGATGCTAGGTTTGATGAGTATGAAATGTTTGAAGATTTATTTGCTGAAAATAATGCTTGTCCCAAGCTTGGGGATGCTTTGCATAATGAATACGATCCTTTGATTCCTTCTACTTCCGATAAGAAAATTTATTATGATGATAGCATGCCTTCTATTTATGATGATTACAATGATGAAAGTGGGTTTGGAAGAGTGTCAACTCTAGGTAGTAGTGATCCCACTATTTTGGAGGGCGTTGAATCTTATTAC
This sequence comes from Triticum aestivum, assembly GCF_018294505.1. Taxonomy (NCBI): domain Eukaryota; kingdom Viridiplantae; phylum Streptophyta; class Magnoliopsida; order Poales; family Poaceae; genus Triticum; species Triticum aestivum. The sequence continues at coordinate 501,963,099 of NC_057813.1, forward strand.
AATATTAATGAAAGTGGATTTGGAGAGGTCATGACTTTATTTAGTGATGCATCCACTATTTTGGAAGAGGTTTCAATTGACTATGATGAGAAAAAAGTTGCCACTTATGATGATTATTATGATGACATGTATGCCATAAAGAGTAATAAATTATCTATGCTTTTGGATCATGAAAAGAATGATTTATGTGATGGTTATATGGATGAATATATTCATGATGCTACCAAAAATTATTATGAGAGAGGAACTTATGATTCATGATGCTCTTGTTATGTTTCAATCTTTATCTTTTATGCGAGCATCATTGAACTCATCATGCCTAGCTAAAAGGCATTAAGGAAAAACGCTTGTTGGGAGACAACTCAACACTTTTATATATTGTTTTTGTGTGTTCACATGATTATACTACTGTATTAATCATGTTTTATTGCTTTTGTTTCAATGAAGTGCCAAGTAAAGCCTTTGGGATCATGTTGGGTGATAGTTGATTTGATCTTGCTGGAAAACAGAAACTCTTGCGCTCACGAAAATAGCTCTCATTTTAACAGAAGGGTGATTTTGAGTTTATTAGTTTTGCATAAGATTAATATACAAATTTCTCATGTGGTCATATTTTTTTCATAATTTTTGGAGTAGCAGAAGTATTGTTTGAGTACGGATTACTACAGACTGTTCTGTTTTTGACAGATTCTGTTTTCAATGCATAGTTTGCTTGTTTCCTTGTTTCTATGGCTTATATTGATCAATATAAATTGTGGAAATGATATGATACAGTAGGAATTGTTTGGAAACAATTATGAATCCTGTCTTTGACAGTACCAAAGTGAAATCATTTGCTCTTTATCATACTAACCTATCTCACAAAGTTCCGTTAAGTTTTGTGTGATTGAAGTTTACAAGTTTTGGGTGAGATGTCGATATGAGGAGAATAATGAGTGACAAGACCCTAAACTTGGGGATGCCCAAGGCACGCCAAAGGTAATATTCAAGGAAGATCCAAGCAACTAAGCTTGGGGATGCCCCGGAAGGCATCCCCTCTTTCGTCTCCAACATTATCGGTAACCTTACTTGGAGCTATGTTTTGATTCGTCACATGGTATGAGTTTTACTTGAAGCTTAAATTTATTTTGTTAGGATTTACTTGATGTTATTTATAATAATGTTTTGCATCTTTTATTTCAATAAAAGTGGCAATGCTAGCCTTTCCCATGCTTATCTTGCAAGTATATGAGTTGTTGTTTGAAAACAGAAAGTTTATCTATGTTGCAAAAATTCCCTAGAAAATTAAGAATGTGATAAAATGCTGACACTTTCTGAAAAATGAGCTCTGATAAATTTTCTAAAGTATTGAAAGTTTTTCAGAATTTTTGGAGTTAGGGAAGTATGATGAATATTGCATTCTTTACAGACTGTACTATTTTGGCAGATTGCTGTTATGTTTGCATTGTCTGCATATGTTTGCTTGTTTGATGATTCTATTTGAGGATAGGACTATTAAATATGCAGAGGCATTTAGTCTGCAATGTTGAATAATAATTTTACTGATTTGCTACAGTAGAGAATTATAAGGTTATTGCATTGATTTATACTAACTTATCTCACGAGTTCTTGTTGAGTTTTGTGTGGATGAAGTTTTTGAGATTTAGGGAAACCGTGATATGAGAGGAATTAAGGAGACACAAAATCTCAAGTATGGGGATGCCCAAGGCATCCCAAGTTAATATTCCAAGAAGTCTCAAGAACCTAAGCTTGGGTATGCCCCGGTAGGCATCCCACATTTCTTCTTCAACAATTATCGGTTAGTATCGGTTGAGCCTAAGTTCTTGCTTCTTCACATGAGTTGTGCTATTCTTGGAATGTCATTTTGTTTTGTTTTGCTTGCTATTTTAATAAAATACTTAGATCTGAAAGTTTTAAATAAAAGAGAGTCCTCAAATAGCTCCCCATTTACATAACTACTCGCTTGATCTTCACTTATATCTTTTTGGAGTAGCCTGTCATTTACTCTTGTGCTTGACTTATATCCTATGAGTAAATTGTTGAATGAATTGAATATCATGAATTTGAAATTACATGTTCATATCATGCCTAGTAGTGGCTTCACATTGGGTTTAGAAAGTGAAAGCTTTTGAAGCTTGACAATCACAATATTGGTCATACAAGCAATTCATGAATGACTAGTATAAGGAAGAGAACTTTCACATGCAAATACACTATCTTCACTACAAAAAAATACACTTCCATGATGATACGTGTTTGTCACAATAGGTCACGTTTTCTGTCATGCATGTACATCCATGACGATTTTATGACATAATCAAGATAGTCATACCTGTGTTATCGTACAAGTGTTCCATGACGTTAACAAAATTATCATCATGGAAGTGTCCACTTCCATGACGGTAAATCGCGTGTCATAGAAGTTCTTTCATCAAGGGTGACCGACTCGTGGCATCCACTATAACTGGACGCTGTTAAGCTATCGGGTTCGGTTTTGGATCCGATAACCCGTTAACAGCCATGACCAATGTCGATTTTCCACGTGTAAAATTCTCATTGGCCGACGGAACCACATGTCAGCTCGGCGTTGGCACAGGTGTCACTCATCCAATGGGCGAGATGTGCCTATGATACACTAGTAGGGAAAACCCTAGTAGCAGTGCGGGTTTTGAGGCTATCAGCAGCGCGGGCACCCGCGCTACCAATAAGGCGCTACAGCTAACTGTTAGTAGTAGCGCTGTCTGCGCCCGCGCTACTACCATTGACTGTATCAGCAGCGCGTTTTTCGGACGCGCTGCTATTAGTTAGCTATAGCGGTTTCCTGAGCCTGCGCTACTGTTATATCTTTCACCATTTCCCCACTCCAGCTTCAATAAACTGCAATTTCCAGATACTAGGTACTACTAGATATCAATTTCATAAAGCATTATAGGTACTAGGTAGTATTCCCTCGGTTCCAAATTACTCATCGTGGTTTTAGTTCAAATTGGAACTAAAACCACGACGAGTAATTTGGCACCGAGGGAGTACTAGATAACAATTTCATATATACTCAACATGCATCCTCAAGCAGTACAAGGTGACATCGACGACGGTCATCATATTTAGTTCTAGATGATATCGACGACGATCGTCATATGTAGTTCTACATGATATCGACGACGATCATCATATGTAGTTCTAGATGATATAGCCACACACACACATATGTAGTTCTAGATGATATCGACGACGATCATCATCCTCAAGCCTGGGCGGTGGGTGTTCATGATAGTAATTAGGATGGCCTGTCCAACACGAAGATTCTTGCCAACGAGGAATCTCTTCCACCCAACCGAGTTTAAGTGTGTGCGACCGTCTGTGTCCATGCGGTAAGTACATGTGGTGACGGAGGCCCTTGCGGTAAGGCGTAGTCCAGCTGAGCCTTCTTCATCAGGCTCGATACCACAACTCACAGATAGGTTCTTTGGCAATTTCCGAATAAGAAAAACATATCAATTAATAAATAGCCTCACACATACTCTTGCAAATATATTTCTATTAAGTCTAGATTTCTACACTATCAAAAGACACAGTACTATGCATTTGTACTAATTAATCATGAATTCTACTAATAAGTATATATGGATTATCTACACTATTAATAGTTCCTTGGATTCTACACTAATAAGCATGTGATCAGACTCTACGCTAAAGCATATCAACGACTAGATTCCACACAACATATCATTGGACTCTACACTAAGCATATCATCGGATAATTTGCATTTATAAGTATAACATCCCATATCATGTCGATCGACCATGGTACTTGTCAAACGGGTCACAAATGGTACCCCGACAAAGTTAGCACGTGGTGGAATTATGTCCCATAGGTTGCACACCTCCTCCTCTCTCAGCCTCATTCTTTGAGCTACGATGGCTTCATGAAGTGGGTTCTCATCATCTTCATCGAGTGGGTCCTCATTATCTTCATCATCTTCTTCATCTGCATCATCTTCGTCATCTTCATCATCTTCGTCATCTTCATCATCTTCCACCAGGTTGAGATAAATGACAGCCAGCTTGGGTCTTTCTGCTCTGAAGGAGAAGCTAATCAACTCACCACTAGTAAGACGCATGCGGGCGAGGAAACGGGCCCATCCATCTCCTCCAATATGTGACATATTGCATCCTTTCTCGACCTCCATAGTGTACGGCCCCCCAGGAGCGTCAAATGTCATAGTGTCTCATGTCAGCTTGTTGAATGTCAACCTCACATTGCATGGGACGGTCTGTGTAAGAAAAGAAAAATGACACAATGCAATAATGCCAACACTAAAAATAAAATAGTTGTTACATTTCATCTAATTTCTTACCGCCGCATGACGAAAACTCGGCTGTAAGTAGATGCCAAACAGCTTGCTAGTTGCAAGGCTGCTGGCGCACCTTGACTTGCACAGTCGACATAGTGGTGGTGGTGGTGGCTCCATTTTCCTAAAGCAATATGAGCAAAGGATTAATGATTCACTTCACAGGAAAGAAAAACAGTAGCATGTGATATTTTCTTAAAGCAATATGAGCAAAGCATCCTAAATCAACTAAATCAACTAGCATACTAAATCCAGTAGCATACTAAATCAACTAAATCAAAATGTTCTAAATCAACTAAATCAACTAGCCTACTAAATCAACTAAATCAACTAGCCTACTAAATCAACTAAATCAACTAGCCTACTAAATCAACTAAATCAACTAGCCTACTAAATCAACTAAATCAACTACCCTACTAAATCAACTAAATGAACTAGCCTACTAAATCAACTAAATCAAAATGTTCTAAATCAACTAAATCAACTAGCTTACTAAATCAACTGAATCATATCAACTAAATCAGAATGTTGCATATGAACTAGCCTACTAAATCAAAATGTAGAAGGGAGGAGGGAGAAGGAGGGGCGACTCGAGGAGTGAGAAGAGAGTAGGACGGAGGAGGAAGGCGGAGCGAGGAGGGGCTGGCTGGCGGTGAGTGGAGGGAGAATGGAGGAGGAAGGCGGAGCGAGGAGGGGTCGGCCAGCGGCGAGTGGAGGGAGGACGGAGGAGGAGGCCGGTACCGAGTCCAGCGAGGAGGATGAGGTGACGGCGGCGCAGATCGGAGGAGGGGCGACGAGGGGGAGATCGAGTGTGTGTGTGAGTGTGATCTGGATCGGATAGGTGAAGAGGGGGGATGGAATGGCTTAGCAGTAGTGCGCTATAGCAAAATGCGCTACTGCTAAACGACCTATCAGTAGCGCCTTTGGCCGAGAACACGCTACTGCTATGTTAGACATAGACATTAAAAGATACATTGATCATCAATTGTCTTTTTGTGTACAATCTGATTTGTCAATAGGAATCGTCAATGGTTGGTTTAGGAACAGGCGAGGATTCCTATTGCGGCCACAGATTCTACACATAGAGTTCAATGAAGACCAAGTGCTTGTGAAAGTTGTAGAAGTAACATATTTAAGGTGGTACAAACTCTCTTCACGGAGCAAGGTGGGACTAAATTTTTGTAGTAAGCTTAGTAGTAGCGATTATTGCGTAAATGCACTGCTGCTACGATCTGTAGCAGTAGCGCTTCCAATGCGCTGCTGCTATAATTGGCCTCGCGGCGGCGTCTTGGGAATTTTAGCAGTAGCACGTCCTGGTGTGTGCGCGCTACTGATAAACTTGTACCAGCAGCGAGGTTTGAAAGCGAGCGCTACTGCTAAGTAGCAGCAGTGCCTGATTTTAAAGCGCGCTGCTGGTAAGATTCTGTGTATATGCTTTTCCCTAGTAGTGATATGTTGACACGTGGACCGGCCCAAAAGTGGCCCATAAAGATTAAATGGGCCGGCCCAACTAAAGGCCCACACGATTTTGTGGACCATAATGGGCCGGTCCAGCTAGAGGCCCACAAGATTTTGCGGACCATAATGGGCCGGCCTAGCTAAAGGCCCACAAGATTTTGCGGATCATAATGGGTCGGCCCAGCTAAAGACCCACAAGATTTTGCGGATCATAATGGGTCGGCCCAGCTAAAGGCCCACAAGATTTTGCGGACCATAATGGGCCGGCCTAGCTAAAGGCCCACAAGATTTTGCGGACCATAATGGGCCAGCCCAGCTAAAGGCCCACGAGATTTTGCCGACGATAATGGGTTGGCCCAACTAAAGGCCCACAAGATTTTGAGGACACCAGTGGGATGGCCCATTAATAGGCTGCCATGTTTTGGGCCAGATGCCGACCCAAATTTTATCTGGTCCATTAACAGCCTGCCACGTTCGGGGCCTAATAAAGGCCCATATGAGATCCGGCCCGTTAAAAGCCTACCACATTCTGGGCCAAATTACGGCCTAGATCAGATCTGACCCTTTAAGAGGCTTTGGGCTAAATTATGGCCCATATCAGATTCGTCCCGTCAACTGGACGCTATGCTTTTGGGCCCACTTGTTAAAGGCCCATTAAGTAATTCGGCCTAATATTAGTTTCGGCCTGTTAAAGGCCCGTTTAACATTTCGGCCCTATATTTATTTCGGCCTGTTAAAACCCCGTCATATAGTTGGGCCTAACTACGGCCTGGTTTGCATCGGGCCTGCTCACAACCGATAATCTGATTGGGACAAACAAGGACCGAGACAATTTTGGCATGTTAACGGCCCGTGATGTGATTGGTACAATCATGGGCTGGGGTCTATTTCGGCCTGCTACAGGCCCATGAGCTAAAGACTTTAGGCTAATAGCGTTCTTCAACCGCGGTCTCGCCTATCTGATAGGTCACTGCAATAAGTGGATAAATCTGCACGTCCATCGCAGGATCATACATCCTCCATGGTTCTCTGATGCCATTGAACACAAGGGCTTCATTTACGTTTTCAACTCCTTCTATGGCTGGCCGTATTGCTGGCCTACTCCAGTCATCGCTACAAATGGCTGTTACAACAGTATGTTACTTTTCTATGATATCTGATACGTCTCCTCGTATCTATAATTGTTGATTGTTCCATGCCAATATTCTTCAACATTCATATACTTTTGGCAACTTTTTATACTATTTTTGGGACTAACATATTGATCCAGTGCCCAGTGCCAGTTCCTGTTTGTTGCATGTTTTATGTTTCGCAGAAACCCAATATCAAACGGAATACAAACGGGATAAAAACGGACGGAGAATTATATTTGGGATTTTCCGGAGGAAGAATCAACGTGAAACGGTGCCCGGGGTGGCCAGGAGATAGGGGGCGCGCCCACCCCCCTGGGCGCACCTGGCACTCTCCTGGGCCACCCGTAAGGCGGTTGACGCTCTTCTTTTACCGCAATAAAGCTAATTTTACGAGAAAAATCGGTGCGAAAGATCCACCCCAATCAGAGTTATGGATCTCCGGATATAAAAGAAACGGTGACGGGGCAGAATCAGAGAATGGAGAAACAGAGAGATAGATCCAATCTTGGAGGGGCTCTCGCCCCTCCCAGGCCATGGGAGCCAAGTACCAGAGGGGAAACCCTTCTCCCATCTAGGGAGGAGGTGAAAGAAGAAGAAGAAGAAGGGGGCCTCTCCCCCCTTGCTTCCGGTGGCGCCAGAGCGCTGCTGGGGGCCATCATCATAACCGTGATCTTCACCAACATCCCCGCCATCTTCACCAACATATCCATCACCTTCCCCCCATCTATATTCAGCGGTCCACTCTCCCGCAACCCGCTGTACCCTCTACTTGAACATGGTGCTTTATGCTTCATATTATTATCCAATGATGTGTTGCCATCCTATGATGTCTGAATAGATTTTCGTTGTCCTATCGGTGATTGATGAATTGCTATGATTGGTTTAATTTGCTTGTGGTTATGTTGCTGTCCTATTGTGCCCTTCGTGCTGCGCAAGCGTGAGGGATTCCCACTGTAGGGTGTTGCAATACGTTCATGATTCTTTTATGGTGGGTTGCTTGAGTGACAGAAGCATAAACCCGAGTAAGGGGATTGTTGCGTATGGGATAAAGGGGACTTGATGCTTTAATGCTATGGTTGGGTTTTACCTTAATGAATCTTTAGTAGTTGCGGATGCTTGCTAGAGTTCCAATCATAAGTGCATATGATCCAAGAAGAGAAAGTATGTTAGCTTATGCCTCTCCCACATAAAACTTGCTATCGGTCTAGTAAAGTAGTCAATTGCTTAGGGACACTTTCACAACTCCTACCACCACTTTTCCACACTCACTTTATTTACTTTATTGCATGTTTATCTAAACAGCCCCTAGTTTATATTTACGTGCTCTTTATTATCTTGCAAACCTATCCAACAACACCTAAAAAGTACTTCTAGTTTCATACTCGTTCTAGGTAAAGCGAACACTAAGTGTGCGTAGAGTCGTATCAGTGGCGGATAGGACTTGAGAGAATATTTCTTCTACCTTTAGCTCCTCGTTGGGTTCGACACTCTTACTTATCGAAAGAGGCTACAACTATCCCGTATACTTGCGGGTCATCAAGACCTTTTTCTGGCGCCGTTGCCGGGGAGTCATAGCGTGGGGTGATTATTCTCGTGTGTGCTTATTTGATTTATCACTAAGTAATTTTTATTTGCTGTTCTAAGTTGTTCTCTATCTTAGCTATTGATATGGAACACGAAATACCAAAAAAATTAGGTGTACTTGCTACTCATGGAGATGAGGAACCTCTTAAAACCCTCGATGCTCATTATGTTCGAAATATTATGTACTACTTTGATAATCCTGAGAAAACCCAACTCAACTTTATAATGGGAGTAACGTTGGATCAACGTGAATACTTTAGGGATTATCGCTTGACACAAAAAGGGAAACTATTATGGGATCAAATTAATATGTTGCGTTGGTATGCTCGTGATCTATGCTTGAGATATGATGTTACTTGTTGCTCTAGGATGAAGGCTCCACACCTTCCCTTTTCATGTAAATTTAATGATAATGAAACCTTAGCTTCTTATGCTAATGATATATATGATTACTATGATGTTGAACAAATTGAAGAATTTGTTGCTTTTAAGGCTGCTTATGAAATTGAATCTTTTTTTTGAAAAGTATGAAGCTTTTGATGATGATGTTTATAGGCCTGAAAATCTTGCTATACTTAGATATTTCTATGAAAATTATGAATACAATTACAATATTAATGCATTTATTGAGAAAGTCTCCGCTGTCCAAGAAGAGACTAATATTTTGCAGGAAGCTATGGAAGAAGAAATTGATGAAACTGTGAGCTCATTGGATGAAAAATATTATGAGGTGAGCGAAGAACAAAAGGAGGAAGAGCGGATTGATCACCCGTGCCCACCTTCTAATGAGAGTAACTCTTCAACTCATACATTGTTTAATTCCCCTTCGTGCTTACCGAAGGATGATTGCTATGATCCCTTTGATTCTCTTGAATTATCCCTTTTTGATGATGCTTGCTATGCTTGTGGCCAAGATGCCAATATGGATTATGCTTATGGAGATGAACTTGCTATAGTTCGTTATGTTAAACATGAAATTGTTGCTATTGCACCCACGCATGATAGTCCTATTATCTTTTTGAATTCTCCCAACTACACTATATCGAAGAAGTTTGTGCTTATTAAGGATTATATTGATGGGTTGCCTTTTACCATTGCACATGATGATTTTGATGGATATAATATGCATGTGCTTGCTGCTCCTACTTGCAATTATTATGAGAGAGGAACTACATCTCTGCCCCTTTATGTTTCCAACACGATATAATTGCAAGAAACTGTTTATACTATGCATTGGCCTTTACTATGTGTGCATGAATTGTTCTTTTATGACATGCCGATGCATAGGAAGAGAGTTAGACTTCGTCATTACATGATATATACTACTTTGTGCTCACTACTAAATCACCAATCATTGTTAATTAAAATTGGCTTTGATATACCTTGGGATCCGGGTGGATTCATTACTTGAGCACTATATGCCTAGCTTAATGGCTTTAAAGAAAGCACTGCCAGGGAGACACCCCGGATGTTTTAGAGAGTCATTTATTTCTGTTGTGTGCTTTCATATAGTTTAAAAACAAAAAAATAAAGAGGGGAACCTAAAAACTTTTCAAAAAGGAAAGTGAAAGTGAGAAAGACAAGCATTGTTGAAGTGGGAGCTAGCCTTGAAATTTTTTCATGCTCACAGAAACTTTGTGAATCCTGATTACAGAAACTTTTCATCAAAAATAATTATCCCCTTGTACAATTCCATTGTATTATAAAAATAATGTGCCAAGGTTTGCCTTTAGGATGTTTACAATGCTTGTTGGTTTGTGCGGTGCAGGACATAAACTTTGGCTGAAGTGCGGGATTTTATATTTTTAACTGGGAAGTCAAACGGTTCTGATTCCTTTTTAAATGTCTTGCTCTACAACCTTTTTATTTTTCTTAATTTTGGTAGAATTTTTGGGGTATCATAAGTATGGTGAATGTTCAGGTTGCTACAGACTGTTCTGTTTTTGACAGATTCTGTTTTTGATGCATAGTTTGCTTGTTTGATGAATCTATCTATTTATATCAGTGGATTAAGCCATAGAAAAGTTATATTACAGTAGACACAATGCAAAAACAAAATATGAATTGGTTTGCTATAGTACTTAGAGTGGTGATTTGCTTTATTATACTAACGGATCTTACCGTGTTTTCTGTTGAAGTTTTGTGTGGATGAAGTGTCTAATCGAGGATGTCTCGATATGAGGAAAAGGACGAGAGGCAAGAGATCAAGCTTGGGGATGCCCTAGGCACCCCAAGTAAATATTCAAGGAGACTCAAGCATCTAAGCTTGGGGATGCCCCGGAAGGCATCCCCTCTTTCTTCAACAAGTATCAGTATGTTTTCGTATTCGTTTCGTTCGTGCGATATGTGCAAGTCTTGGAGCGTCTTTTGCATTTAGTTTTCACTTTTCTTTTATGCACCATGCTGGTATGAGATAGTCCTTGGTTGATTTATAGAATGCTCATTGCACTTCACTTATATCTTTTGAGTATGGCTTTATAGAATGCTTCATGTGCTTCACTTATATCATTCGAAGTTTGGATTGCCTGTTTCTCTTCACATAGAAAACCGCCATTTATAGAATGCTCTTTTGCGTCACTTATATTTGTTAGAGCGTGGGAATATCTTTTGTAGAAAGAATTAAATTCTCTTGCTTCACTTATATCTACTTAGAGAGATGACAGGAATTGGTCATTCACATGGTTAGTCATAAAATCCTACATAAACTTGTAGATCGCTGAATATGATATGTTTGATTCGTTGCAATAGTTTGGTGATATAAAGATGTTGATATTAGAGTCATGCTAGTGGGTGGTTGTGGATTGTAGAGACACTTGTTTTGAGGTTTGCAAGTCCTGTAGCATGCACGTATGGTAACCGTTGTGTGACAAATTTGAAGCATGGGGTGTTTCTTTGATTGTCTTCTTTATGAGTGGCGGTCGGGGACGAGCGATGGTCTTTGCTACCAATCTATCCCCCTAGGGGCATGCGTAGTAGTACTTTCCTTCGAGGGCTAATAAACTTTTGCAATAAGTATATGAATTCTTTATGTCTAATGTGAGTCCATGGATCATACGCACTTCTACCTTTCCATCATTGCTAGCCTTTTCGGTACCGTGCATTTCCCTTTCTCACCTCGAGAGTCGGTGCAAACTTCGTCGGTGCATCCAAATCCCGTGATACGATATGCTCTATCACACATAAGCCTCATTATATCTTCCTCAAAACAGCCACCATACGTACCTATTATGGCATTTCCATAGCCATTCCGAGATATATTGCCATGCAACTTCCATCATCATCATATACATGACTTGAGCATTCATTGTCATATTGCTTTGCATGATCGTAAGATAGCTAGCATGATGTTTTCATGGCTTATCCGTTTTTGATGTCATTGCTATGCTAGATCATTGCACATCCCAGTACACTGCCGGAAGCATTCATATAGAGTCATATATTTGTTCTAGTATCGAGTTGTAATATTGAGTTGTAAGTAAATAAAAGTGTGATGATTATCATTATAGAGAATTTCCCCATGAAAAAAAAGAAAAAAGAAAAATAAAGAAAAATAAGGAAAGGCCAAAGAAACCTAAATAAAAAAGGGGGCCAAAGAAGCCCACCCAAAAATAAAAAAAATAAAAAAATAAAAAGAAAAGGGGCAATGTTACTATCCTTTTTTCACACTTGTGCTTCACAGTAGCACCATGTTCTTCATATATAGAGAGTCTCCTATGTTATCACTTTCATATACTAGTGGGAATTTTCATTATAGAACTTGGCTTGTATAATCCAACGATGGGCTTCCTCAAATGCCCTAGGTATTCATGAGCAAGCAAGTTGGATGCACACCCACTTAGTTTTCAGTTTGAGCTTTCATACACTTATAGCTCTAGTGCATCCTTTGCATGGAAAACCCTACTTCTCGCATTGACATCAATTGATGGGCATCTCCATAGCCCATTGATTAGCCGCGTCGATGTGAGACTTTCTCCCTTTTTGTCTTCTCCACATAAACCCCCACCATCATATTATATTCCACCTATAGTGCTATATCCATGGCTTGCGCTCATGTATTGCGTGAGGGTTGAAAAAGCTGAAGCGCGTTAAAAAGTATGAACCAATTGCTCGGCTTTTCATCGGGATTGTGCATGATGGGAGCATTTTGTGTGACAAAAATGAAGCATGGGCAAACTATATGATTTTGTAGGGATAAGATTGCTTTGGCCTTGTTGTTTTGAAAAGACATGATTGCTTTATTAGTACGCTCGAAGTATTATTGTTTTTTATGTCAAATGATAGACTATTGCTTTGAATCACTCGTGTCTTAATATTCATGTCATGATTAGACATATGATCAAGATTATGCTAGGTAGCATTCCACATAAAAAATTATCTTTTTTATCATTTACCTACTCGAGGACGAGCAGGAATTAAGCTTGGGGATGTTGATACGTCTTCGTCATATATATAATTTTTGATTGTTCCATGCCAATATTCTTCAACTTTCATATACTTTTGACAACTTTTTATACTATTTTTGGGACTAACATATTTATCCAGTGCCCAGTGCCAGTTCTTGTTTGTTGCATGTTTTATGTTTCACAGAAACCCAATATCAAATGGAATCCAAACGGGATAAAAACAGACAGAGAATTATTTTGGAATATTTGGGATTTTCCGGAGGAAGAATCAATGCGAAACGGTGCCCGAGGTGGCCAGGAGATAGGGGGCATGCCCACCCCCTGGGCACGCCTGGCACTCTCCTGGGCCACTCGTAAGGCGGTTGACGCTCTCATTTTACCGCAAGAAAGCTAATTTTACGAGAAAAATCTGGGCGAAAGATTCAACCCAATCGGAGTTACGGATCTCCGGATATAAAAGAAACAGTGAAGGGGAAGAATCAGAGAACAAAAAAACAGAGAGATGGATCCAATCTCGGAGGGGCTCTCGCCCCTCCCAAGCCATGGGAGCCAAGGACCAGAGGGGAAACCCTTCTCCCATCTAGGGAGGTGGTCAAGGAAGAAGAAGAAGAAGGGGGCCTCTCTCCCCCTTGCTTCCGGTGGCGCTGGAGCGCTGCCGGGGGCCATCATCATCACCGTGATCTTCACCAACATCTCCACCATCTTCACCAACATCTCCATCACCTTCCCCCATCTATATTCAGTGGTCCACTCTCCCGCAATCCGCTGTACCCTCTACTTGAACATGGTGCTTTATGCTTCATATGATTATCCAATGATGTGTTGCCATCCTATGATGTGTGAGTAGATTTTTGTTGTCCTATCGGTGATTGATGAATTTATATGATTGGTTTAATTTTCTTGTGGTTATGTTGCTGTCCTATTGTGCCCTCTGTGTCGCGCAAGCGTGAGGGATTCCCACTGTAGGGTGTTGCAATACGTTCATGATTCTTTTATGGTGGGTTGCTTGAGTGACAGAAGCATAAACCCGAGTAAGGGGATTGTTACGTATGGGATAAAGGGGACTTGATGCTTTAGTGATATGGTTGGGTTTTACCTTAATGAATCTTTAGTAGTTGCGGATGCTTGCTAGAGTTCCAATCATAAGTGCATATGATCCAAGAAGAGAAAGTATGTTAGCTTATGCCTCTCCCACATAAAACTTGCTATCGGTCTAGTAAAGTAGTCAATTGCTTAGGGACACTTTCACAACTCCTACCACCACTTTTCCACACTCGCTTTATTTAATCTATTGCATCTTTATCTAAACAGCCCCTAGTTTATATTTACGTGCTCTTTATTATCTTGCAAATCTATCCAACAACACCTACAAAGTACTTCTAGTTTCATACTCGTTCTAGGTAAAGCGAACGCTAAGCGTGCGTAGAGTCGTATCAGTGGCAGATATGACTTGAGAGAATATTTGTTCTACCTTTATCTCCTCGTTGGGTTCGACACTCTTACTTATCGAAAGAGGCTACAACTATCCCGTATACTTGCGGGTCACCAATATCATGATCGCTTGCTTATATTACTGTTAACATTTACTGAAAAAATATTCATGCTCATAACATGCTGTTCTTAAGATTAACTACATTAAGAGCCCTTTTTTATTTGACTCCAACTTGATATGATGTTGTAGGCCGCCTAGTGTCGCTACCCTTCCTAATCCCAGAACCTTTCAAAGAAAGGCAGCATGGCAGATGCAGGTGGTTCCTGGCTCAATTATACGACGACGAACGATTGCTGATCGTTCGCACATACTGGACGTGTTGTTTCGCGGAATACAATCACAGTCGCTGCAAGGTCTTTGAGCAGGATCCCAGCTTCTCTGGGCCTTCAAGAATTTTTGACTGGAGGCTAGTAAGTAGCCTTGGTACACTCTCTCTGTTTCTCAGACTGAATTATCTGATTAACCAGGAGATAACCCACATCAAGGATCATGATGGAAGCGCGGTTTCATTCATCAGGCAAAACTATGTGTACATAGCGTACCATGCGTCTCTATATGCACGATACCCTGATATGTGTCGCCATGCTCTGCAGCCCAAAGTAGGAGAGAGGGCCGCAAGTATCAGACTTCGACCTCCTGGCTGGAGTTTCCCCCATTAGGCACCCATCTGGTTCAAGCCGTCATCCAATCTCCACAGCTTAATAAATAGTAATGTCTAACTGAGCCAGTTAGTTAGATGCGTACACTTGGTGTAGTAGGATCTTTATTTAGTTTGATGCATACACTTGTTCTTTTTTGGTAGCCCATTTGTAATGATGGCTGATGTTTGGTTTGGAAGAGAGAGCTGCGTCTTTAGTCTTCTGGCCTGCTTACTACTTCTGTTACACCCCCAGCCCTGTTTGTTGCTGCTGCTATTTTCAATGTACAATCAGTAGTATATTTCTTCCATTGGTTGAATAAATGTGTTGTTGGAATGACAAACACAATGTTTTGGAAGTCGTTGCATGGTCCGATCCTTTAGTGCCCCGTACCGTACGTAGCGCATACTATTTTTGGTACGGAACACATTTTACACTTGTTGATAACATGCAGCCCACTGATGAAGGCCCAATAGAGGAGCCCATAATTAACTGGAAGGGAGGCTCTCACATGAATCCAGCCCAGGTACATGCTCATGGTCCCCTAAACATAAAAGTAAATAAATAAATAAATAAATAAAGTTAAATGCTCATGCACCAGTTCTTTAAATTCACGATTTAACAGGAGGATATTATTTCCTATGCTAGTGTCGTTACATTCAGTCGATATTATTCTAAGGCAAAGACAGCGACCAGTCTTCTTTCTCCCAGCATTTTCTTCCTGCAACTAGCAGACCCATGCAAATCATAGTCCACGTCGTAAATAGTTCCGGTCCATTTTTATTTTTCAATAAGAATGTCCAACCCAGCCCAGCACATTGGCGACAACACTTTATCCTCTGCCTTGGTGCGCTCGCCGCGGCGCCGCCGTCTGGCCATGTCAATATAGTGAATCGGGAGAGGACTGTAGTTGTGAGTATGACAGTACAGACCCACCAGGTCAACTCCCGAACACAAGCAAGCGCCTCTTTTACTATTCAGATGCACCCCTCGTTTTTTACTCTAATCCACCCTGCTGATATCTGGGACCCACATCATTTTCAATGTATAGTCAATTAATGATAGAATTGCACAACTTTTTTTTGAGTAGTAATTCGGAGGAGCAGGCTATAAACTAGGTTGTGCGGTCTCTGTGTCCCGGCTAACAACATGACCAACCCAACAGTTTTTTCTTTGGGAAAGTAGGTAGCCCAGTATTTCTTTTTGAAGAATATCCAAGCAAGTCCTATTTGTTTTCTCTGACTTACTGGGCTGCAAATCTTTCAAGACAAGGAGGGATGCATTCGGGCCTGGCTGAAGAGTATCGTTAGTGTCTGTTAAAAGTAATATCAAAGGGGTTAAAAATTCCAAAAAAATTATAGCAAATGGGAAATTAGTTTCCTTTTTTTGTTTTTGTTCTACATAGATATTTTATACTCCCTCCATCACAAATTTTTTGTCTTAGATTAGTCTAGATACAGATGTATGCAATACCAAAACATGACTTGATACATCCGTATTTAGACAAATCTAAGACAAGAATTTTGGGACGGAGGGAGTATTTCATTCGATTTAACATAACATAGCACTAATTTATTTTTAAATTTGTTTTAGTATGGCTACTAATTTTTGGATTAAGAATATTTTGTTTCCCAGCAAAAATTTGTGAATTTTCAAAAATTTGCACATATTTAGTTCAATTTTTTAACCCTGGTACTGACCTGAAAATGGGCAGCAATTCTAAAAATGGAAAATGCGCTGCAATAAATTCCATATGAACTAGAAAATGAGTAAAAATTGTAAAAATAATAGCAAATGGGTTGTACACTCCACAGATTTCGAGGCTGACTTGTTTACACAAGGCTTTGTCAGTCAACACACGATTCTAGCAGCAGCGATGTGCTTCTTCAATCTCTGATCTTCCTGCTCTAGCCACCTAAACTAGCGCTGACGGGACTTCCTGCTCCCTCCTCTTGTGGCCTGATGTGATGCCGTGAGGCTTCACCGGCCACCCTACTCCCTCCACTGGACTGGCCGCACGCAATAAACTGCCTCCTTATTACGCGTAAAAAAGAATCCTCCCACTAACATCTGGGGCGCACCGTTTAGGAGGCTGACCTGTGGGCCTACTAAGTTAACGCGTACCAAGGGCTTTGTCAACTTAGTCAATATAAATGATTCTAGCTAGAGTGACCGTACGATGTCCATCCAACGGCTGTCGTGCTTCTTCAACCTCTGGTCTTCTTGCTCCAGCCGCCCAAAGCAGCACCGGTCGTGCCGCCTACTCCTGCCTCCCGTGGCCTGTTGTGTTGCCATAGAGGCCTCACCACCCCTACTACTCCCACCGCTGGCCAGGCCATGCCTCCACTCACCCACACCCACTATTATTCCGCGGCAACGACAGCCTCTCACTGAAGCCGAACCAGTGAACCCTCATACTCCTCTTCGCATGGGCATCCACTTCCGCATCTTCCCTGGCTCCGCGTCGTCCTCTTCCCAGGCCTCCCCGTCGTCCACCGCCCTGGTGCTCTCGGCGCAGCGTGGTCAACATGGTCAAGGAACAACTTCCATCGGACATGGACTGTACGTGGACAGGACGACAGCTGGGTGCACGACCGCACACAAGGAAATGCCTCTTTATTATGCGCAAAAAAATGATTCCTCCACCTAACATCTGGGACACACCGGAAGGGCCTTTGTATTTCATGAAAAAACGCCCCCCTGCTAACAGGTCGGACCCACCAGCTTTATCTTCGCACGCAAGGAAGTGCCTCCTTATTACGCACAAAAAATGAATACTCTCCCTGCTAGCTGGGACCTAGCATAGTGGGAGGCTGACTTGTGGGCCTACTAAGTTGACGGGGATGGAGGGTTTTGTCAACTTAGTCAATATGAACAATTCTAGCGCCAGTGACCGTACGATGTCCATCCAACGGCCGTAGTGCTTCTTCAACCTCTGGTCTTCTTGCTCCAGCCGCCCAAAGTAGCGCCGGTCGTGCCGCGTTCTCCTACCTCTCGTGGCCGACTGTGATGCTGTGGAGGCCTCACCGCCCCCTACTACTCTCACCACTGGCCAGGCCATCCCTCTACTCACCCACATCCCCTGTTATTCTGCGGTAACGGCAGCCTCACACCACAGTCGAACCAGTGAACCCTCGTACTCCTCTCCGCGCAGGCTTCCACTGCCGCGTCTTCCCCGGCTCCATGTCGTCCCCTTCCTAGGCCCCGCCATCGTCCACCGCCCTGGTGCTCTTTGTGTGGCATGGTCAACATGGTGAAGTAATGACTTCCATTGGAAGAGTAATGTATGTGGAGAGGCTGACAGTTGGGTCCATGGCAGCCGCAAGGAAGTGCCTCCTTATTACGTGCAAAATAATTATTCCTCCACCTGACAGCACGGACCCATCGGACAGGGCCACCATATTTCATGAAAAAACATTTCCCCCCTGACTGCTAGGACCCACCAGCTACATCTTCGCATGCAAGGAAGTGCGTCCATATTACAGGCAAAAAAATGATTCGCCCCTGACTGCTAGGACCCACCAGCTACATCTTTGCACTTAAGGAAGTGCCTGACAGTTGGGACCCACCTGGTCGAAGCATACATAGCATTGTCATTCTGGTCCGAACGTGTATGTAAATACTGGTCGATGTAGAGGCGCGCATGTGTCGTAGTAGAGGCCCGCACATAGCATGTACACGTACGTACAACACCAGGGGTGCAAAAAAGTAAATACGGCCACGTATGTACATACGGGCGGGGTCTCAAACACCTACTCATGCATATGTACGGCCAGGGCTCGTGTACATGGCTGGGTCAGAACGAAGAAACTGCATCATCGTCGTGTTCATTGGGAGCCAACCGGCTGGGTCGGAAAGGAATGCGTCGTCGTGTTCATCGGGAGGCAACCGGCTTGGATGGAACAACCAATGGAAATGAGGCCTGGCGTACTGCAGAATGGAGGAAACGGACTTGTGTTCGACCGGCCACGGCCAAAATGGGATCTTGTTCATCGGGAGGGGTTTGGCGTATCGCAAAACAGAGGAAACGGACTTCTGTTGGAACTCCTACGGTCGAAACGGGATCCTATTGATCGGGAGGGGTGTGGCGTACCGCAAAACGGAGGAAACAAACTTGTGTTGGAATGCTACATTTGAAACGGGGTTCTTGTTCATCAAGAGGGGTGTGGCGTGCCGCAAAACAGGACTCCATGAGATACCGTTCATCTCCACCGTCGACCTCCTCCAGCCTCCACGGGCTACTATTTATCCATCGTCGATCTCCTCTAGCCTCCACGGGCTACTATTTATCCACCATCAATCTCCTCCAGCCTCCACCTGTGATTGTTCATCCACCGACTCCTGTTCATCCAGCCTCCACTGCGTGCTCCTCCACCGGATACTGTTCAACCAGCCCTCTCCACGGGGTCCTGTTCAACCACCCCTCCACGGGCTACTGTTCATCCAGCCCTCCGCTGGCTACTGTTCAACCAGCCCTCCACTGGCTACTGTTCAACCTTCCCTCCATGGGGTCCTGTTCATCCAGCCCTCCATGGGGGTCATGTTCATCCATGCCCAACCGGCTCGATCGATCGCGGTCCTGTTCATCTAGTGGCAACACCACGGGGTCCTGTTCATCCAACCCCCACTAGGAACTGTTCATCCAATCCCCCCTGAGGGAGTCCTGGATAAGGGGGTATCCGGACAGCCGGGCTATGTACTTTGGCCGGATTGTTGGACTATGAAGATACAAGATTGAAGACTTCGTCCCGTGTCCGGATGGGACTCTCCTTGGCGTGGAAGGCAAGCTTGGCGATTTGGATGTAGATCTCCTTCTCTGTAACCGACTCTGTGTAACCCTAGCCTCCTCCGATGTCTATATAAACCGGAGGGGGTTTAGTCCATAGGACACAACAACAATCATACCATAGGCTAGCTTCTAGGGTTTAGCCTCTACGATCTCGTGGTAGACCAACTCTTGTAATACTCATATCATTAAGATCAACCAAGCAGGAAGTAGGGTATTACCTCCATCCAGAGGGCCCGAACCTGGGTAAACATCATGTCCCTAGTCTCCTGTTACCATTAGCCTTAGATGCATAGTTCGGGACCCCCTACCCGAGATCCACCGGTTTTGACACCTGTCAGATTTAGGGTTCCGGCAGACCCTTGAGGTTCGAACACTGGGGTGCGCGCGGAGGTTTCGCCTTCTACCTACCTGTTCCTCGCTGAATCGCTAGGATCTAAACTACGAGAAGAACAGCACAAGAGACACAGGATTTATACTGGTTTAGGCCACCATTGTGGTGTAATACCCTACTCCAGTGTGTGGTGTGGTGGATTGCCTCTTGGGCTGATGATGAACAATACAAGGAAGAACAGCCTCGTGAGGGTCTGTTCTTGTGGTCTCTCTCTTGTTGCCGGCCGGATGGATCGATCCCTCCACCCTGTGGGTGGCTAGTCCTATTTATAGGTGAAGGCCCGGGGCCTCTTCCCAAAAATTGAGCGGGAAGGGCGCCAACAATTGGCCAATTTGAAGGGGAACATCTAGTACACTTATCCTAACTAAAGTTGGTCCTCGCCTGTCAAAGGCTCTGGTGGTGATGCCGACTTGGGCTCCAGGTGACCTCCACCCTGCCGTTGGACTGGTCTTGGTCTTGTTGCACCGAAATGGACGCCTTTGCTTGATGCTCCCGCCTGCGCTTGCTCCCCTTGCACCAAAGAGGAAAGAAGGACACTACGCGGGCTGGCGCCCGGCATGCGCCCTTGGTCTTCATGGCTTGCGTCATGGGCACCTCGCGAGGTACCCCGCCTTGAACTCTCTGCCTCCTCGTGAGCCAGCCTGACGAGGCCGTGCCTGAGGAAGCTCCTTGTCGTCCGCCCCGCGAGGCTTGGCCCCTCGCGAGGGTCTTGAGCTTGTGTTGATGAAGATGGGCCATGCTGGGCCCCCCTTTGTGCCACGCCGCAGGCCACAGGGAGGCAAGTCTGGGGACCCCCATTCCCAGAACGCCGACGGTAGCCCCCGGGCCCAAGGCGCGCCCAGACTTGGCCGAGCAGAGAGGCGAAAGGGCAAGTGCGAAGCGTCACGGGCCCTAACAGCATGCGGCCTTGGGCGCCGCATGGCAGTTGATTGGACGTGGGCAGCACTGTTCCCCCACGCCTCCTCATTTGGTGCCAGGCTAGGCGGACTTGCAGTTATACACAGCCACTCCCCTTTCCGTTGCTCATGCGCCCTCTGTCCTTCCTCCTTTCGAACTCCAGCTTCCGCTTCGAAGCCAATCTCGAACCTTTCCTCCCCCCTTCCGTCGCCATGACTCCGACGAAGAAGGGGAGAGGGAAGGGACCCATGCCTTCGCCTTGCTCGCCGCCGTCGGCCGCCCCCGCTGTGGACCGGTCGATCATAGTCAATCGGGAGGGCTTGGACAAGGTCAGTTCGTCCCTGGCCACCATCTTCAATGAATGTGGGAGGACGACGGCCTGGCCCGCATCTCGGTTCTCCATCGATAGGATAATCACCGAGGTCCCTTATTTTGTCGACGCCCTATGGGCGGGGCTAATTCCCCCCTTCTCGGATTTCTTCGATGCCGTGCTCTCCCATTATCAGATCCACATGATGCATCTGGGTCCTTACTCCATTACTCTGCTGGCGGTCTTCGCCTTCGTTTGCGAGGCTATGGTTGGCATCATCCCATCGGTCGCCCTGTTGCGCCACTTCTTCGCTCTGCACCTCGTCGACCCTGCCCAGTGCTCGGGATGCGCGAGCTTCATTGCTGCACCCGAGATGGCGGCCTCAGGGATTGACTTTGGTCTTCCTCCGCCCGCGCCTGGGTTCCGCGAGCGGTGGCTGTATGTGGACGTGGGGGTGCCCAGCCCCCTGCTGTCGAAGCCGACCTCGCCTGTTGTCCCCAATTCAGGCTGGGGCCAAGAGACGCTCACAAGCCCCCAACTCTTCTTTGTCTGGTGACGCTTCCAGTGCTTGAGATCGCTTGAGGTGACGGCGCCCAAGGTGGTGAAGGAGTTCCTGTTATGCCGGGTCGCCCCTCTTCAGCGCCACTCTCGCCGAATGTGGGCCTTCAACGGGCGTGGGATCGTATGACGCTCCAGGAAGTGGACCTGACGCCTGAAGCATTGAGGAAGGTACTCTTGGTTCTGACTGGGGAGCCCAACACTTGCAGCATCCAGCAAGGGGGGCCTTGCTGTACCTCTGTTCGGGCAGGAGAGATTTCGTGAATCAGATGCCCGTTTTCGACGAATGGGGACCGCACCCCGTCGGCCTCCAGGGGCCTCGCGAGAATCCAGTGACAGTGGCCGCCCTTTCAATTGTTCCAGGCGGTTCTTCCTCAAGTGGCAGTGCAGGGAGGCATGAACCTCCGGAGGCCGAGGGTGCCCCCGCCGAGGCTACAACATTGGGCAGCGCTCATGAGGGAGCGGCCCCTGAGGCCCACGATGCCGGGGCTGAGGGCGGCGAGCAGCCGCCTGCCGTGCATGCGGCCGAGGCCTCCGAGGCCCCGGCTTCTTTCCTTGATGAGGCGACCAGCGACGCACATCAGGCAGACACCCCTAACGCGGGCCGCCCTGATGCTTCCTCTTCGTCGCAGGGTGATCCCTGTGCTGAACTCTTGGGCCGCTTCTGCGTGGACTTTGAGGCCCTCCGGAAGTCGCCTGCTGAAGCGCAGAAAGTACTTCGCCATTGATGAGTAAGCCTTCTCCCTCCCCAGCTCCAAATTCTTCTGCTGCCCTTCCTGAACCTTGCTCCACAGGGCCCTTCCTCCCGAGCTCACGGAGATGATTGAGGAGCCATCCTCCCTGCTTCCGCCTTCGCCACCGCCTCTGGTCGCTCCGAGTAGTGGAGCCCTTGTGGTGAGGTCGATCGAAGAGACGAATCACCCCGAGGCGCAACGCGGCCCCGCGCTCCTCGTGGCCTTCCTTCGCGAGCCTTCTCGGGGCCTAGCCAGCCTGCCATTGGCTTCTCGTCTGGTCGTGGATCGCGATTGGCTGGGGTACTCCCAACGCTCTTCACTTGGGGATGGACTAGCCCCAAGCCGGGCTTCTAGCGAGGCGCGCCCGGTCACTTCAAGGGTGCCAGCCCCCAGCCCCCTGCCCGGAGGGGGAGCGCTGATCAGTGCCCCCTGGCGCTTGCTTGGGGCGGTTGACCGCGCGGAAGACGTACTTGAGCATGCTCGGGAGCGTCGCGCTCTTCGCCAAGGGTTCCTTCGAAGGGCGGCTGGCGCGGTGAGCCTTCTTGGTGAAGAGCTTGCTGATGAAGACGCACGCCTTGAGGCTGAGGGCCTGCGTTTGGCTGCGGAAAGGCGCGAGCTGGAGGCGGCAGTCGTCCTCGCGCGCCGCCAACGCGATCTTGAGGATGAGGAGTCCAAGGCGTCGCTGGCGGCCTCTCGGGTGGCCCGTTCCCAGGCCGTCGAGGAGGTTCGGGAAGCTAACCAGCGGCGAGAGGCGACGGAAGAGCGGGCACGGGAACTCCTGGCCCGGTGCTACTCACTGGAGGAGCAGGTGGAGCTGCGCGAGGCGGCCTTCGCGTCGATGAAGTTGACTTCCGGTGACCCAGCCGGGCACCAGAAGCGTGAGGAAGCGCTGACGTTGGAGGCTGCCGAACGCGCTCGTGAGTACGAGCGCCTGGAGACAAGGGAGCGCTTGGTGACACGAGAGGAGAATGATGTCACTGCGCGGGAAACCCGTGTCTTGGAGGAGGTCAGACGTCGGGTGGCAACGGCGCGCTCGAACCTCGAGAGCGAGTTCGAGGAGAGGCTGGCGTTGATCCGGACCGAGGCTGAAGGTAGGACCACCGCCTTGAGGACCAAGCTGGAGGAAGCGACGCGGCGGGGTGATGCCTTGTGGGCCGCACTTGAAGTGGTGCAGGGGGAGTCAACTACTTCTCGCGCCGAGGTGCTTCTTCTTCGCCAACGGCTGGATGAGGCTGAGGCCGTTGCGCGCCAGAATGCGGATGAGATACGCCAGCGATGGCTCCTGGAACATGAGCACGCCCCCATGCTCGCCACGCTTCGGGAGAGAGCCAACGCGGCCTTGGGCAACATCTGTGAGGCGACCGTTGGCGCGCCGCATGCAACCAACTATGCCGGCAACCTTCAGTTCTTCACCGACATCGTGATGCAGCTGGAGGCGCGGTCGGTCAGGGCCAACAGGTTGGTGGAGGAAAGGAGCCGCGCCCTGCTCGGGCGCTCCTTCTCCCGTGTCTTCAGCCATCTCCAGAACATGGACCCTCACTTCGACTTTGACGCTGCCATCGCCCCAGTTCCCCAGGCCGTCCGGGGTGACCTAGCGGACTGGGTGGAAGACAATGTGGACGGTCTTGTCAGGGCCTTCGCCTCAGACGATGATGACGTGATCGTGGCCGCCGACGAGGGTGGCGTGGTGAATGGTCCTGACGCCACCGGCGACAATGCATAAGGCGATAGCGAGGCCAGCGATGCCAGCGACGGTTCGGGTTGTGCTCCTGAGGATGCATTGGGGGATTTATCCGACTGACCGTGCATTGCTCCTGTTTTCCTACCTTGCATGAATAGAACTCAGGCTCTTTGACCTGCCGATTGTAAGAGCATTTTGGGAGGGGGTGCCCCTCATGTAAAGCTTATGTTCGTCGTACTAGTGGACGCTGTATGGCCCACGTGCCCGCGCCAAGTGGTTAGCTAGGTGAATAACCGGATGGCTAGTTTTACCTTTTCCCGTGTGGGTCCTGAGATAATACGCGGGAGGCTGTGGCGTCTCGAATGCCTCTTGATCGAATCCGTAGGATCTGCATTGAAAAAGCGTCCTGAGAGGATATGGCGGCGGCAGTCTGGACTGCACGCAAGCTAGGCCAGACCCGGCTCGCGAGGGGCTCACGAGGGGAGGCAGCTGAGGTGAGGTCGTAACCGAAACGCGAGAGATTGGTCGAATGAGATTAAGCACCCCTTCCCTGAACACACACAAATCTCAAATCCGAATCCAATTTAAATCCAGCGGGGGAAAGCAACAACCAAGGGAAAAGCAACGAAGGCAGAAAAAGGTCGTGTCCGGCACCTAGTCTAGTCTTGGACGTCTTCTCACCAGTGCGGAGCTAAGTGCTACCACTGGGCATGGGAGGGAGCCCCAGGGCCTGAGGCCGGCACCCTTGAGAGTCCGGGGCGTGTACAGCCCCACTCATTATTACGTGAGAGTGTCACGGGGCGGCGAGCTTCACAGGCACCGGGCCTTCTTCACAGGTACCGGCCTTGCTTCATATCGCTAGACGAGGGCCCGCCTTGCGCCACACACTAGTGCCATCGATGACGACCGGAAACCAGGACGCCGCCGATGGGGTAGAGCGGTCGCCAACGGTTCCCCCGACGACCACGGGTCCTCCGCCAGGGGTAGACCCTGAGGCGCCTCCCCAGCGGAGGGCCTACCTCCTGGGAACGCCTTGCTCCGAATGCTGCGGTGGTGATGTCGGATCTCGGCCCCTCCCCTGTAGCCCCCGATGCCCTCCTCCTGAGGGGTAGGAGGCTGCAGGAGCGGGGCAGCTGCTTGCTGTGGCGACCTGCATCTCCTGCGACCCATGATTAGCGTATGCCTGCTCCTGAGAAATTAGCGGTACCCGATAATCGTTGCTTCCAGTGTGGCCGGTGGGGCCGACCCGGGACTCCTGGAATAGCTCAACTTCTGGTGCCTCGTCCCCCCAGCTTGGGCTGAGGAGCGAGCCTTGTTCGCCCTCGCGCGGGTGCCCTTGGTCCAACATACGGGGCACGTACTCTTCGGGGGCCGCCACCCCGAAGGCCACGTCATAGTGCTCCGCATGCCATGCAGCTCTGCTTGATGTGCCAACCTAGGGGTGGTAATGCGGCGGCCCACTAGAGCCGTGGGTTTTGACGAGTCCTTCTTCGCCAGCGGGGAGCGGAGTCAGCGCAACCGCTGGCCCGGTGCCGACGGCTTCATTGGCGCTGGGGTAGCCTTGGAGCCCGCGGGCGCATGTGGGGCCCCCGCACGGGCTGCTCTGGGCCTGAGATGGGAGTTGAGTGCAGAAGGGGTAAGCCCCCGAGGCAGCGAAGCCCAGGAGCTCTGCCACCCGCTCTAGCAGCACGTCGCGGCCGCCTTCCATCAGCCTGCACTGCAGCAGCTCTCGGGCCACCGTGAGCACGGCCCTTGAGTTCACCTGCTCCCGGTGAGTGTACGGCGCCGTGGCCGCGACGTGGTTGGAGGCTCTTGCTGCCGACCGCATCTGTCGCGGTGTGAGAGCTGTCGGGGTCTGTCCGCCTCGCCCACGGCCTGGAGCACCCTGCGGACCGCGAGCTGCCTGGGGCGTTGGGTTGCCCTGGGCGAGCGGCTCTGCGCCGACGGGCCAAGCTGTCCAGGGGGCAAGGTTGCCCGCTTGGTCGCTGGACATGGTGATGACGATGCAACGGGACACAAAGTGGCGGAAGGTGGATCTCGGCGCACCCCTACCTAGTGCGCCAAATGTCGGATTTAGGGTTCCGGCAGACCCTTGAGGTTCGAACACTGGGGTGCGCGCGGAGGTTTCGCCTTCTACCTACCTGTTCCTCGCCGAATCGCTAGGATCTAAACTACGAGAAGAACAACACAAGAGACACAGGATTTATACTGGTTCAGGCCACCATTGTGGTGTAATAGCCTAGTCCAGTGTGTGATGTGGTGGATTACCTCTTGGGCTAATGATGAACAATACAAGGAAGAACAGCCTCGCGAGGGTCTGTTCTTGTGGTCTCTCTCTTGTTGCCGGCCGGATGGATCGATCCCTCCACCCTGTGGGTGGCTAGTCCTATTTATAGGCAAAGGCCCTGGGCCTCTTCCCAAAAATTGAGCGGGAAGGGCGCCAACAATTGGCCAATTTGAAGGGGAACATCTAGTACACTTATCCTGACTAAAGTTGGTCCTCGCCTGTCAAAGGCTCTGGTGGTGACGCCGACTTGGGATCCACGGTGACCTCCACCCTGCCGTTGGACTGGTCTTGGTCTTGTTGCACCGAAATGGACGCCTTTGCTCTATGCTCCCGCATGCGCTTGCTCCCCTTGCACCAAAGAGAAAA
Source organism: Triticum aestivum (assembly GCF_018294505.1). Taxonomy (NCBI): domain Eukaryota; kingdom Viridiplantae; phylum Streptophyta; class Magnoliopsida; order Poales; family Poaceae; genus Triticum; species Triticum aestivum. The sequence goes on from NC_057813.1 coordinate 501,990,172, forward strand.
GAAGGACACTGCGCGGGCTGGCGCCCGGCAGGCACCCTTGGTCGTCATGGCTTGCGTCATGGGCACCTCGCGAGGTACCCCGCCTTGAACTCTCCGCCTCCTCGTGAGCCAACCTGACGAGGCCGTGCCTGAGGAAGCTCCTTGTCGTCTGCCCTGTGAGGCTTGGCCCCTCGCGAGGGTCTTGAGCTTGTGTTGATGAAGATGGGCCGTGTTGGGCCCCCCTTTGTGCCACGCCGCAGGCTGCAGGCAGGCAAGTCTGGGGACCCCCATTCCCAGAACGCCGACAACACCGACATTGGTGATTTCATTGAGAGTTCCTCTATGTCGTCGCTGTAAGGCTCGATGGCTTCTCCAACCTTCAATAACGCCGTCCAGGGTGGGACTTTTCTCCCAGGACAGATTTTCATGTTCGGCGGCTTCGCACTGCGGGCCAACTCGCTTGGCCATCTAGAGCAGATCGACAGCTACGCCCTTGGCCGTCAGGTCAGGTTCAGGAACCTAAACTACATTGCCGACATCCGCGGAGACTTGATCTTCGACGGATTCGAGCCCACGTCAGGAGCACCGAACGATCGCCACACGCATGACTTAGATCTGCCGTCGGACATTATTCGGGATATTGTGCCTGTCATGGCTCCAGTCTTTAATCCAGAGCAGATCATGCTGTATGAGGACGGGTGGATGGACCCTGCCACGGAGGTCGCACACCTATCGGCGTTGGAGCCAAACACAGACTCTGCTTCTAAGGAAATCTGTGTCTCCGGACCCCCGGACTTATCTTCGGTCGTAGGTCCCGGACCGTGGGCATCCATGCCCATCGAAACTGATTGGGCTCCGGTCATGGAATTCACCGCCGTGGATATCTTCCAGCACTCCCCCTTTGGTGATGTGCTAAATTCGTTAAGGTCTCTCTCTGTCAAGAGATTCCTGGCCGAACTATGTTCGGCTCGAGCTGGAAGCAGGTGACGAAGAAATTCGTCACCCACCCACCACCCACTTCATAGCCACGGTCGATGATTTGACCGACGTGCTTAACTTCGACTCCGAATACATCGACGGTATAGACGACAATGCGGGATAAGAACATGAACCACCGCCCACAAGGCGCTGGACTGCCACCTCTTCATATGATATATATGGTGGTGTTGGGGAATGTAGTAATTTCAAAAAATTTCCTACACACACAAGATCATGGTGATGCGTAGCAACGAGAGGGGAGAGTGTCGTCCATGTACCCTCGTAGACCGAAAGCGGAAGCATTAGAACAATGCGGTTGATGTAGTCGTACGTCTTCACGGCCCGACCGATCAAGCACCGAAACTACGCCACCTCCGAGTTCTTGCACATGTTCAGCTCGATGACGTCCCTCAAACTCTGATCCAGCCGAGTGTCTAGGGAGAGTTCCATCAGCACGATGGCGTGGTGACGATCTTGATGTTCTACCGTCGCAGGGCTTCGCCTAAGCACCGCTACAATATTATCGAGGAGGACTATGGTGGAGCGGGGCACCGCACACGGCTAAGAGATCAAGATATCAATTGTTGTGTCTAGAGGTGCCCCCTGCCCCCGTATATAAAGGAGCAAGGGGGAGGGGGCGGCCGGCCAGGGAGGAGGCGCGCCAAGGGGAGTCCTACTCCCACCGGGAGTAGGACTCCCTCCTTTCCTTGTCCAAGTAGGAGAGGGGAAAGAAGGGAGAGAGGGGAGGAAGGAAATGGGGGGGGGGCGCCGCCCCCCCTCCTACTCCAATTCGGACTAAAAGGGGAGGGGCGCATGGCCTGCCCTGGCCGCCCCTCCTCTTCTCCACTTTGGGCCCAGTAACCCCCCGGTACTCCGGTATATATCCGATAACCTCCGAAACTTATTCCGGTGTTCGAATATAGTCGTCCAATATACCAATCTTCATGTCTCGTCCATTTCGAGACTCCTTGCCATGTCCGTAGTCACATTCGGGACTCCGAACAAACTTCGGTACATCAAAACTCATAAACTCATAATATAACTGTCATCGAAACCTTAAGCGTGCAGACCCTACAGGTTTGAGAACTATGTAGACATGACCGAGAACCGTTTTCGGTCAATAATCAATAGCAGAACCTGGATGCTCATATTGGCTCCTACATATTCTACGAAGATCTTTATCGATCAAACCGCATAACAACAAACGTTGTTCCCTCTGTCATCGGTATGTTACTTGCCCGATATTTGATCGTCGGTATCTCAATACCTAGTTCAATCTCGTTACCGGCAAGTCTCTTTACTCATTACGTAATGCATGATTCCGTAACTAACTCATTAGCTACATTGCTTGCAAGGCTTATAGTGATGTGCATTATCTAGAGGGCCCAAAGATACCTCTTCGACAATCAGAGTGACAAATCCTAATCTCGAAATAGGCCAACCCAACATGTACCTTTGGAGACACCTGTAGAGCTCCTGTATAATCACCCAGTTATGTTGTGATGTTTGGTAGCACACAAAGTGTTGCTCCGGTAAACGGGAGTTGCATAATCTCATAGTTGTAGGAACATGTATAAGTCATGAAGAAAGCAATAGCAACATACTAAACGATCAAGTGCTAAGCTAATGGAATGGGTCATGTCAATCATATCATTCTCTTAATGATATGATCCCGTTAATCAAATGACAAGTCATGTCTATGGTTAGGAAACATAACCATCTTTGATTAATGAGCTAGTCAAGTAAAAGCATACTAGTGACTTTAAGTTTGTCTATGTATTCATACATGTATTATGTTTCCAGCTAATACAATTATAGCATGAATAATAAACATTTATCATGATATGAGGAAATAAATAATAACTTTATTATTGCCTCTAGGGCATATTTCCTTCAGGTGGATACTCCCAAAGAAAACAATGGCGATGAGGCAATAGGAGATAACCCCTCAGGGAAGAAATCAAAGCATGGGTGTCATCGGCGCCGTTCCAAGCCCCGCCGCAGCAACACCGGCACTGGAGAAGAAAATAATCCAGATGGCGCCGAAGATGAATACAATCCTGATCAGCCTACCTTCGAGCAAGCCGAACAAGAACACGGGTAGGTTAGCCCAGATGAACAGGCGATGGACGGATACTTGGAGGACGATAACTATATGCCTCCCTCCGAAGACGAGGAGAGCCTCGGTGACGATGAATTCGGCATACCGGAGGATCCCATAGAGCAGGAGCGCTTCAAGCGCCGGCTTATAGCCACTGCGAGAAGCCTGAAAAAGAAGCAGCAACAGATCCAAGCTGATCAAGATCTGCTCGCAGAAAGATGGACCTAGGTCCTGGCGGCCGAGGAATATGGACTCGAGCCCCCCATCAGGGGATACCCAAAGCACAAATCGCTAGAAGAAGAGGCCGAAGAGCCTGAACTTCCAACACAAGATGAGGTTGACCGGCCACCTCATGGCCGGGATAAAACGACGTACCAGCCCGCACACCCACGCCGGTTCACTAGGGCCTGGGGAAACACGCAGGACCTGTAAGACACATTGCAAAACAACGCAGGACAACCAAGATCGATCTACGGATCACGAGGGCGCACCACAATGCAAGACGATGATCATCACGCCGGATACTCCAATAATAAATCCGGCCGAGCCGAACATAACCGGCCAGACCTAGCCAGACTGCGTCGTGACATAGCCGGGCACAGTGGCGCTGCACACCCCCTCTTCTTCACTAAAGAAGTAATGGAACATGAATTCCTAGAAGGGTTTAAACCTGTCAACATCGAGTCATACGATGGCACAACAGACCCTGCGGTGTGGATCAAAGATTTCCTTCTCCACATTCACATGGCTCGTGGTGATGACCTACATGCCATCAAGTATCTCCCGCTCAAGCTTAAAGGGCCAGCCAGACATTGGCTGAATAGCCTGCCAGCAAACTCCATTGGCAGTTGGGAAAATCTTGAGGACGCTTTCCTCGATAACTTCCAGGACACCTACGTGCGACCACCGGATGCTGATGACTTAAGTCACATTACCCAACAGCCCAGAGAGTCAGCCAGGAAATTCTGGACTCGGTTCCTAACTAAAAAAACCAAATTGTCGACTGTCCGGACACCGAGGCCCTGGCGGCCTTCAAGCATAATATCCGCAACGAGTGGCTTGCCCAACACCTCGGCCAAGAAAAACCAAAGTCCATGGCGTCCCTCACGACACTAGTGACCCTCTTTTGCGCGGGCGAGGACAGCTGGCTGGCTCGCAGTAACACCGCGCCAGGAAACTCTGGCACTTCAGATATCCGCGACAGTAAAGCAAAGCCACGGTGCAATAGACATAAGCATCGGAACAATGGCAACAATGCCGAAGACACGACAGTCAATGCCGGGTTCAGCAACTCCAAATCCGGTCAGCAGAAGAAGCCGTTTAAAAGAAACAATCCGGGATCGTCCAGTCTGGACCGCATACTCGACCGCTCATGCCAGATTCACGGCACCCCCGATAAACCATCCAATCACACTAATAGAGATTGCTGGGTGTTCAAACAGGCCGGCAAGATAAATGATGACGAGGAGCCCCGGCGTCCAAACACTGGGGGACAGAAGAAATCCCCCCAGGTGAAAATGGTAAACATGATCTATCATCCCCAAAAGGGAGCGAAAGCGCGCACTTAGGGACGTCTCTGCGATGGAGCCCGTCGCCCCAAAATTCAACCCATGGTCATCCTGCCCGATCACCTTTGGTCGCAGGGCCCATCCCACCAGCATCCGTCACGGGGGCTCAGCCGCATTGGTCCTTGACCCAATCATCGACGGATTCCATTTCACGCGAGTCCTCATGGACGGTGGTAGTAGCCTGAACCTGCTCTATCAGGACACAGTGCGCAAAATGGGCATAGATCCCTCATGGATCAAGCCAACCAAAACCACCTTTAAAGGTGTAATTCCAAGGGTAGAGGCCCGCTGTACGGGATCAATAACATTGGAAGTGGTCTTCGGATCTCCGGATAATTTCCGAAGCGAGGAGTTAATCTTCGACATCGTCCCTTTCCGTAGTGGCTATCATGCACTACTGGGACAAACTGCGTTCGCTCGATTCAATGCGGTACCGCACTATGCATACCTCAAGCTCAAAATGCCAGGACCCCGCAGGGTTATAACAGTCAACGGAAACACAGACCGCTCCCTCCGTACAGAAGAGCATACTGCGGCCCTGATGGCCGAAGTGCAAAGCAACATTCTTCGACAGACAACCTATTCGGTAACAACAACCCCGAGCACCGTCAAGCGAGTCCGGAGCACCCCGCAACAGGATGGTCAGGAGCGCCAAGAGCTCGATTAGCAATTCGGCCTCCACAATAGCCCCACTGAGGAGGCATTTGTGTCACACGTACACAACTACGCACTCAAAATACCATGGGCATATGCGTAGGCAAGTCGACGATGCAGCTCATAGTGTGGTTCAGCCCCCACAAGGCCCGCACATCCTTCAACTTCCTTTCTTTTAAGGTCCCCACTTTCAGGAAGCCCCTTCAGAGAACCGGACTATCGGACTCATCACTGAGGGGAACACCAAGGAGGCAAGAGGCTTTGCACACAAGTTAATACTCAGGTGGTCTCTTTCAATGATCGTTATTCCTGTCTTTATATACTCGCATGCAGCCTGCCCTTGGATAGGACATGTCAAATAGTCCTATTTTCTCTGCTTAATGCATTAATTGTACACATACGCCTTGCCGTATTATCTAAATAACAATGGGAAATAGTATACGGCGTCAGCTTCTTATTACTATCCTCATATTTTCCCTTGAATATTTATTCAATGTTGGATCCGAACACTTTGGTACGATCCGTGCGCCAGGGGATTTCTATTAAGCCCCATAATATGGCAATAAAAGTTCGAGCACTTTCGACAGTGCGACACCCCAAACTTATAGCATTATATGCATCAACTTCGAATCATGTCTTGGGTCAGTAGTTGTGTTAGCCCGGCTCCCTTGTTTTCGTACCTTACGTTCCGTTATATCGGCTAAGGTAGCGTACGGAGAACTACTATGATTGTGTCTCGGTTCTTCCGGACGAGCACCTCAGTAGAGAAAGCCGAAAACTGACCGTCATGATGCGGTGAGATCTGCTCGCTGTTCGCGAGGTACTAAATCCTTAAAGATTTTTTCCGCCTAAGGCGAGGAATCGGCCTTGCCTGATTTAGGCGTGCATAGCGCCCCAGTTCGGCCTTCCGAATACTAGGGGCTTCGCCGAAATTTAAAATTATAGACTTCTATGGCCAAGTGAGAGTTATAAAGCCGAATAGTCCGATTGCCTTGTTCGCTGCGCTAAACACCTCCTTAAAGGACCAACAATTTGGATAAAGAGTGTTTAGGTTTTCCACAAACATCCCAGTACTAGTTACAAGGGGGCAGAAGCCGACGACTGGCCTCCTTTCAGATTTTGATAAACGGCTGCAGAGAAGGTAATATTTTAAATCAAACGAAGCGTTATATAGAGCAAACAAACTCGTTCTCATATTACAAAGACGACATGAGTACATTCACTCTAAGATTATGTTCTTGGCACATTCATTTGCAACAAGACAAGCGCCTTTCATAACGCCATCATAATATTTTTCGGGGTAGCGATGCTCCTTACCCTTCGAGGGTCCATCCTTCACGAGCTTCTCAGCATCCAGTTTGGCCCAATGCATCTTCGCACGGGCAAAGGCCCGTCGGTCACCCTCAATACAGATGGATTGCTTGATAACTTCTAGCCATGGACAGGCATGCACCATCCGCTTTACCAGGCCAAAATAGCTGCCGGGCAGGGGCTCACCAGGCCACATCCGGACTATGAGGTTCTTCATGGCCAGTTCAGCCGCATTGTGAAGTTCGACCAATTGCCTCAGCTAGTCACTTAGAGGCATCGGGTGTTCGGCTCCAGTGTATTGGGACCAGAACAGCTTCTCCGTTGAGCTCCCCTCTTCAGCACGATAGAACTCTGCGGCATCCGAAATGCTGTTTGGCAGATCTACAAAGGCCCCTGGAGAGCTCCGAATTCGTGTAAGTAAAAGAAATGACTCCTCCACATGCTTGCTTTGCATAAAGAATGCCTTACCCTCCGCTATCTTCTTGGCCACCTGGATCTCTTGGAGGGCCTTTTGGGCTTCGGCCTTGGCGTCTGTCGCGCTCTGGAGGGCCTTCGCAAGCTCAGACTCCTGCGTCTTGAAGTCATGCTCCAAGGACTCGAACTTCTTGTCGATCTCCTGGAGCTCTTGCTATACCTCCCCCACCCGAGCATCTTGCTTTTCGCGCTCGGTGCACTCCGTAGCCGCCTTGGCTTCGCCCGCGGCCAGCGTTTTCTTCAGGGACGCCACCTCGGTCGCGGTCCTTATTTAAACTCATGATGCTTTTTGTTAGCATCATCAATTTTTCTCCTCTATATGACACACGGATGGGGTTTCACTTACCTTTGTTCTCCTCGAGCTGCCTCTTCACGAGGCCGAGCTCTTCTTCGGCCTACCCTAGGCCGCGCTTCAATCCGGTAACCTCAGCTGTGCGCGTAGCGGCATTCAGCAGCAATGCCTGCTTGATAACATAGACAAGTACCATTAGCTTCCTGTGGTTTTTAGATGACCCTCCATTTAGCTTTTCCTTCCGAACACCAAACAGAGTATTAGGGGCTACTGTGTATTGGGTGATATTTCCTCACACTTTTTTACCTCAAAGCCTGTTAGCAGGCTGGTGCAGGCTTCGGTCAATCCGCTCTTGGCGAACCGAACCTTCTCAATTACTGTACTCATAAGAGTGCGGTGCTCATCGTCGATGGAAGCACCTCGAAGCACTTCCAACAAATTATACGACGCCTCCGGCTGCGCGGAGGTCGTCGGCGCGGCCGGCTCGCCCTCCTTCGTGAAGGATTGCCTACTGGAATCCGGAGCCTCTGGGGGCTCCGGCGCAGTAACTGGCTGGGAGCCAGATTTGTTGTGGCTCCCGTGGGCATAATCCATGGGGGTCTTACCCCCCATGTGTCCGGCGCCTGGGATTTCACCCTGGGGGACTTCTAGAACGACCGCCCCCTGCTCTGGTATCCTTTGGGATAGCACCTCGGTGCCGTCCGCGGGTCGTGGGGAGGTGGCCATCGGGAGTGAATCGCTGATCATCTTTGACTCACTCAAAGATCCCTCCGAAGAGGATACCCCGAGGTCGGACCTGGCTGGACTACATATATGAGTCCGACGTTATTACAAACCATGAAGGTGAAGCCACATGAAGAGTATAACAGAGTGCAGATACTTACGATCATGCCCGGGGCTTGTACCTGGGTAGCCACTCCCCCTCGCTGTACGCGGCAGTATGGAGTGATCCAGACGGGACGCCTTTCCCTTCTTCGGTGTCCTAGCCTCCCCTGACGGGGCAGCCTTCCTTTTCTTCTCCTCCATAGTGCGGGAAGGGGCCATTTCCTCATGTTTCCCCCCGTCTCTGTGGGGGGAATCTTCCTCGTCATCCTCGGATGACGAGTCTATCACGGCCTTGCACCGGAGACCTTTTCTAGTCCCCGCGGCCGCCTTCTTGGAGCCTTCAGCCCCCTAGTTGGGGCGGCCTTCTTCTTCCTCTCCTCCCCTTCGTGGGAGGAGTGTGCCTCATCATCCTCTCGCGAGGCGTCTGGTGCGGCCTCACGCCGGAGACCCTTCCTGGTCCCCGTGGCCTTCTTTTTGGCCTTTTTCTCCGGCAGCTTGTAAGGCGCCGGAACCAGCATCTCCGTTAGGAGTGCATCTGCTGGATCCTCAGGCAGCGGAGCCGAGCAGTCAATCCGCTCCTCCGTCTCCACCCAATCCTGTTTGGTCAGCACAGTGACTTAAAAATCCTCCCACGAATGTACTGGGGAAGGAACACCTTGTGATAGTCAGAGGACTTACCGGATTGGTGAGGCGCTTTGCGCTGAGTTCACGGTCCTCGGAAGGGGGGGGAGGAACTTCGCTGGTCTTGAACAGTACCCTCCATACGTCTTTGTGTGTCGTATCGAAGAGTTCCAACAACATCTGGTGTTCGGCCGGATTGAACTCCCACATATCGAATGCCCATCTTTGGCACGGGAGAATCTGGCGAACGAGCATGACCCGGACCACGTTGACAAGCTTGATCTTCTTGTCCCTCATACTTTTGATACATGTCTCGAGTCTAGTCAGCTCTGTGGGTTCGCCCCAGGCCATGCCCTTCTTTTCCCAAGAAGATAGCCGCATGGGGATCTCGGATCTGAATTTGGGGGCAGCCGCCCAGTTGGCGTCGTGCGGCTCGGTGATGTAGAACCACCCTGATTGCCACCCTTTCACGGTCTCCACGAAGGAGCCGTCAAGCCATGTAACGTTGGGCATTCTTCCCACCATGGCGCCTCCGCACTCCGCCTATTGGCCTCTCCCGATCTTTGGCTTCATGCAGAAGATTTGCAACCACAGGCCGAAGTGGGGCTTGATGTGGAGGAAGGCCTCGCACACAACAATGAACGCCGAGATGTTGAGGACGAAATTCGGTGCTAGATCATGAAAATCTAGCCCGTAGTAATACATGAGCCCGCGGACAAACGGGTGGAGTGGAAATCCTAGTCCACGGTCGAAATGAGGGAGAAATACTACTCTCTCCCAAGACTTTGGAGTAGGGGTGATCTGTCCCTCTGCCGGGAGCCTATGCGCGATGCTCCCGGCCAGGTATTCGGCCACCCGAAGCTTGGTAATGTCCTCCTCGGTGACAGAGGAGGCCATCCACTTGCCTCCCGCTCCAGACATGTTGCGGTCCTATGGAGAAGGTGAGAACTTGGGCACTGGGGCTCGAGAATGCGAGAACGGATGAGCAAAGGAGGAAGAAGGCATGGGTGAAAACGGGAGATCCTTGCCCCTTTATAAAGGCGGTGCAAAATGTGCGCCTCCCAACTTGCCTCTAAAAATCACTTATTTTCCAAGCGCCTCGATTGATGGCGCTGGTTGGGTTACCCATACCCGTATTGATGGAGATCCCGCGATAAGGGGACATGATCTCTGCTTCGACAAGATGTGCCAAAGGAACCGCCTCGCAATATGTGCGATATCTGGTTGTGAAAAAATGGTTCAAATAAAGAGCCAGGCATTAGCATGATGTCACGCTACGAGGAGCTATCAGCAGATTAGGTTCATGGATTATTGTTCTCTCTACGGCGGTATGTGAAGTTTGTCTTGCAGAGCCGGACATGGTCCTTGTGTTCAGAATTTATCTTGGAGTATTCGGAGATGGAACCCGCCTTGCAATGCCGAAGACAATCTACGCGCCGGACTCATCGTCATTGAAGCCTGGTTCAGGGGCTACTGAGGGAGTCCTGGATAAGGGGGTATCCGGACAGCCGGACTATGTACTTTGGCCGGACTGTTGGACTATGAAGATACAAGATTGAAGACTTCGTCCCGTGTCCGGATGGGACTCTTCTTGGCGTGGAAGGCAAGCTTGGCGATTCGGATGTAGATCTCCTTCTCTGTAACCGACTCTGTGTAACCCTAGCCCCCTCTGGTGTCTATAAACCGGAGGGTTTAGTCTGTAGGACACAACAACAATCATACCATAGGCTAGCTTCTAGGGTTTAGCCTCTACGATCTTGTGGTAGATCAACTCTTGTAATACTCATATCATCAAGATCAATCAAGCAGGAAGTAGGGTATTACCTCCATCGAGAGGGCCCGAACCTGGGTAAACATCGTGTCCCCAGTCTCCTGTTACCATTAGCCTTAGACGCACAGTTACGGACCCCCTATCCGAGATCCGCCGGTTTTGACACCGACCCCCCCCCCCAACAACAACACTCACTATTCATCTAGAGGCAGCATCGATCGGCTTTAGTTAGAAGCAGTAGCGAAGGAATCGCTCAATCGGGTTCAGTCAACAACCATCGATCGATCGCTCGGGTTCAGAAACGCGTAGCCTGCAGTGCAATCGCTCGGGTTTAGTAGGCAAACACCTCACTCGGGTTCAGTTAGAGCCCAATGCCTCGCACCCACGCGCATGCATGTACGAGAGAAATGCGCAAAACTCCATGCATCACTCGGCCCCGACCACCCACCGTAACCGGGTACACCCCGATATTTTCCTCGCCCTTGCTTCTACCACGGTTTTTTCCGTCATGGGCGGCCCAAAGAATGTCATGCAGCTGCGTCTCAGTCCCGCCCAGGACGAAAAGCCCATTTTGTGTCCTGATTTTTTGTCATAGAAGTAGGAGCCCACCACATTTATGATGATACCGGGTTTTGTCACAATTATCATCATAGAGTGTCATAAGTATGACAGAAAAAAATTCGCTCGGCCCAAAATGTCACAGATGTGTCTTTTTTTTGTAGTGCTTGGAAATCTTTTGTGATTGTGAGCCCACATCAAAATATTATATGCCAAAATTGTTGATGTTGGACAAGGAAGACAACGTAATGATTTATGTTTGTTCATATTCACATAGAAGTTATATTTTCATAGATCCTTCAACATGTGGTGCTTGCCCCCAATCTTTGCTAGCCAAAAATTCTGCACCAAGTAGAGATACTACTTGTACATCCAAAAACCCTTAAACCCAAATCTTGTTTTGAGAGTCCACCATACCTACCTATGGATTGAGTAAGATCCTTCAAGTAAGTTATTATTGGTGCAATAAGGCAATCAAAATTGCTTCTAAGACTGTTAGATCATTTAGTGTAAGAGAAAATTGAGCGTTGTATGAACTTGTGATGGCGAAGAATAAAAGCGACAAACTGCATAATAAAGGTTGTTATCACAAGGGGCAATATAACGTGACGTTCCTTTGCACTAAGGGGTTGAGCATACAAACAAATAAGCGCATGGCAACCTCTTCTTCCCTCTGCGAAGGGCCTATCTTTTACTTTTCAGTATTTACTTTTATGCAAAGAGTCAAAAAATTTCTCTCCATTCCCTTTTATTTTTATCTTTTGGCAAGCATCATGTGGTGAGGAAAGATCTAGGCACATATAATCCAGTTGGATATGGGTAGCATGAGTTATTATTGTTGACATCACCCTTGAGGTGAATGCATTCGGAGGCAAAATTATAAGCCCCTATCTTTCTATGTGTCTGGTTGAAACGTTTTGCTCATGTGTATGTTGTGAGTGTTAGCAATCATAGAAGACTATATGATGGTTGAGTATGTGGAGCTCATACTTAGACTCTGTTGAATAAGTTGAATTGCAATTGTTTGGTGACTAAGAATATAGGTTGTTGAGTTTTAAGAGAATTCATTGTTTGAACCTTAACATGTGAATTGGTTGCTACTTGGTCGTGAGAAGTTTTATAAGAAAGAATTGTTGTTATGATGCTAGGAAAAGTGATTGAAATTGTCATTGAACAAACTTGTGCACTTTGCTAGCATTCACACTTCATAAATTATTTCTTTTATTATTTACCTACTTGAGGACGAGTAGGAATTAAACTTGGGGATGTTGATACGTCTCCAATGTATCTATAATTTATGAAGAATTCATGCCATGTTTACAATAATTTTATATGGTTTTGGTATGATTTGCATGGACCTAACCCGAAATGACGTTGTTTCCAGCAGAACTACCGTGGTGTTGTTTTTTGTGCAGAAATGAATGTTCTCCAAACACCGTGGAACTTTTTGTGGATTTTTTATGGACCAAGAGAGAACCATTGGGCCAGAGCATCACCTGGGGGGTGCCCCAAGGGGGGCACAACAAACCAGGGAGCTCCTGGGCCCCCAGGCGCACCCTGGTGGGTTGTTCCCACCTCGGTGGCCTCCCGTACCCCTTGTTCACCCTATAAATTCCTAAATAATCCCAAAACCCTCGGGGAGACCCTAGATACAAAGTTCAACCGCCGCAAGCCTCTGTAGCCACCGAAAACCAATTGGGACCCCATTCCGGCACCCTGCCGGAGAGGGGAATCATCTACGATGGCCATCTTCATCATCCTGGCGGCCACCACGATTAGGAGGGAGTAGTCCACCCTCGGGGCTGAGGGTTTGTGTCGGATATTGGGTTCGAGCAAAACCCTTCAGGTTCGAACTCTGGGGTGCACGCGAAGATCTTCTCCCTACCGATACACGTCCCAAAACCTCGCCATGAATCTAAGCTACGCGATGAACAACACAAGGGACACAAGGTTTATACTGGTTTGGGCCACCGTTGTGGTGTAATACCATAATCTAGTATGTGGTGTGGTGGATTGCCTCAGGGGCCGATGATCAACAATATAGAGGAATAACAGCCTCATGAGGGGTGTTCTTGTGTTGGTGTGCTTGGAGAGGAACGGCTCCATCTCTCTTGGCTCTAGGTGATATCTCTCTCTCTCCCTCGTTCTCTCGATGCTTTCTACTGTGGTTGCTATCTCTATATATAGAGGCCCTGGTCCTCTTCCCAAATATTGAGCGGGAAGGGAGCCAACAACGGCCATTTTGAAGGAGACAACTAGTACAAGCTATCCTGACTAAAGCTAGTCTTTGGCTGCCAAAGGCACTAGCAATGACGCCGTCTTGAGCTCCACGGTGACCTTTGTCCTGCCGTTCTACTGGTCTTGGTCTCGTTGCACTGATATGGTAACCTTTGCTTGATGCCTCAGTACTCTGTGCCTGCGCTTGCCATGGAGGAAACGAGGACACTACGCAGGCTGGCGCCCACCTGGTCTTGATCGTCATGGCTTGCGTCACGAGCACCTCGTGTGGTACTCCTTGCCTTGACCTCTCCGCCTCCTCGTGAGCCCGCCTGGTGAGGCCGCCCCTGAGGAAGTCTTGCATCGTCCGCCTCGCCAGGCTTGGCCCCTCGCAAGGGTCTTGAGCTTGGGTTGATGTAGACGGTCCGTATTGGGCCACTGCTTGAGCCACGCCGCAGGCAGGCAAGTCTGGAGACCCCCGTTCCCACAATGCTGACAGTAGCCCCCGGGTCCAAGGCGCGCTCGGACTTGGCTTAGCAGCGAAGCCAAAGGGAAAGTGCGGAGCGCTGCGGGCCCCAATAGCCTGCAGCCTTGGCTGCTGCATGGTGACTGATGGGACATGGGCGTCTCCGCTTCCCCACGCTGCCTCGGCAACTGCCTGATTTGACGAGTCACTTGTGCACGCAAAAAGGGTCACGATTACCTGCGATCATGGAGGCCGACGGTTGGCCTCCCCTGGACTATAAGTATGGAGAGGCGTGAGCCCCATCGTCCATCTTCCCTTGCTCCGCTCGCTTCTTTTTCCTTGCTCCTCCTCCACCTTGCCTCCAATGGCGCCAATCCGCCGGTTCTCAACTGAAGAGAAAGGAAAGGCCTATCAGGAGGGGCCCGACCCGCTCCCACCAAAGAAACGACCGGTCCCCGGCCGCCGCGACGAGGTTGCTAGGCCGGAGATGTTGAGGCCTTGGTACGAGCCGCCACCTCCTGGGTTTCCGCTTCCCTTGTACGCCCGGGTTAAGGGCCCGGGAGAAGGAGATGTCGAGCGACACCGTCCGTGCCGCCGGCGACACCGACAAGCCATGGCGGTGCGTGCCGTGTCTCATGGGGTCCACGCCGCGGACTCCTCTCGCGAGCTCGTGCTTCACGCCGCGATGCCTCCGGGCACCTGGATCCACTTCCCTTCCTTCTTCGCCTTCGATATGCCTCCGCGGGGGCCTCTCGAGCTCTAGTTGCAGCACGCCGACTGCGGTACCCCGGCGACCGGAGCAGAGGTCGAAGTCATCGCTCCGGGCAAGGTCTACATGACCCGGGGCTGGGGCGAGATTGCCCGGGTCTGCCGAACAGGGGTGCCCTCGTGATTCATTTCGAATACTATGGCGCCTCCTTGATGCTCTTTAAGGTCTTCGATGCAGAAGGCCGCTGGCTGGAGTGCTGCCCTAGAGGAGGCAGCCAGGACGTCGATGAGGCAAGGGCTAGGCCTGCCACCCGCTTCCCCAACGGCTCCTATGGCAGCAACGGAGATGCTTGGGAGTCCAGTGACTCTCCCGAGCCCCTCACGACTCCGAAGACAAGCGATGACAGCTACGTGCCCCCGAGCTCGCGTCGTGCTCGGAGCAGGGCGGCTGCATCAAGCCGCTGGCGCGGTTGATCTGGATGGGTTCGGCGCCGGCCTTCCGTGGCCCATTGTTGATGATGGCGTTGGCCACGATGGTGTGTTTAGTTAGGGATCCTTAGGATTCACACCTTTTGTCTCTTGCGAGGAATTGAGAAAGTACCCCGTGTGGGTATGTAAAGTGTCCGCAATGTCTTTTGTTGATATTATCCGGGTTATGAAGTGGTGCAGATGCTTGTCATGTTCCGGCTTGGTTCCCCCTTTCTAACCTCGCGACGACTTGGTGCTCTACACTGACAGGTCCCGGTCCCCAGGCAGGCTTCAGCCGTCGCTGGTATGCCAGGTCGTGATGCCATGGTCAAGGCCAGGAGGTGAGCGTCTCAAGGTCCAGTAAGAGCCCCTGAGGCGCGATGCTCAGGAGGTACCCTTTAGCGCCCAAGAAGCCACCAAAAGGCGAGAAAGGAAGGCAACATCACCGTCACAGGGCCGCGTTACGTGTTTTCATGTCACGATAATTAGCTATTCCAGGGGGGAGACTTATCTGGAAAGCAGGGGGTAGATCCTTCGCGAAGTGCTAGACTTGCATGCCTGTAGCTGGGATGCAGCTGGGCTAGGCCTTCGTGAGCTTCCCCTCCCTTCCACGTATTCTCCTTCGTGCTCTACGTCCTCAGGTCCCGGCCCTCGAGCGAGCTCAGCAGCCGCTGGTATGCCAGGTCGCGATGCCCTGGACAAGGCCAGGGGTGAGGGCTGGAGAGCTAGTAAGAGTTCCTGAGTCGTGATGCTCAGGAGCCCCCTTTCAACGCGCAAGCGAACCGCACGGGTAAGAGAGAGAGAGAGAGAGAGAGAGAGAGAGAGAGAGCCCACGATGCCTCCCATTTTAGGCCTCGGGTGGTGCCTGTAAACCAACACGAGAAAAGCAAGGGTTGCCATTGCGATTGCCGGGAGGCCATTGGTTGGTCCGAGAGAGTGGTGAGGGCACTAAGGGCCTGGTGAGGTGACGCCTACGGGGTTGCTGTGGGCCAGAGCTCGACCACTCAGATTTGTCATGATTGCAGGGACGGACCCATGCACAAGCTCCGTGCTAGTGCGAGCGGCTCCAAAGGTAGGTGTCAATCGAGCAGGCGATTATCACGGGCAGGTTAAGCATGAAAGGCAAATCAGCTTAGACAAATGTAGGAAAGATACATGCCACTGGGTCTGGCCTGAGAAGCTTGGGGATGATGCAGCCCGATGGGCGCCCCGGCAAGGTAAAGTGAAGACATAAGCAGAAGGGATACATGTCGCAGGGACAGACCCACGCAACCTAGGAATAATGCAGCCCTGAGGGCGCTCCCAGCTGAAATGAACTCGGAATATGTCACCTGATACCATTGTAGAGCGGGTGTTGAAGTAGCTGACGATGCGCGGTGAAGAGGCCGATCCTCATGAGCCACCGGAGCCCTGGGCCTCGGGAGGCTCCTGAAGGAAATATGCCCTAGAGGCAATAATAAAGTTATTATTTATTTCCTTATATCATGACAAATGTTTATTATTCATGCTAGAACTGTATTAACCAGAAACATAATACATGTGTGAATACATAGACAAACATAGTGTCACTAGTATGCCTCTACTTGACTAGCTCGTTGAATCAAAGGTGGTTAAGTTTCGTAGCCATAGACATGAGTTGTCATTTGATTAACGGGATCACATCATTAGGAGAATGATGTGATTGACTTGACCCATTCCGTTAGCTTAGCACTTGATCGTTAAGTATGTTGCTATTGCTTTCTTCATGACTTATACATGTTCCTGTAACTATGAGATTATGCAACTCCCGTTTACCGGAGGAACACTGTGGGTGCTATCAAACGTCACAACGTAACTGGGTGATTATAAAGGAGTACTACAGGTGTCTCCAAAGGTACATGTTGGGTTGGCGTATTTCGAGATTAGGTTTTGTCACTCCGATTGTCGGAGAGGTATCTCTGGGCCCTCTCGGTAATACACATCATATAAGCCTTGCAAGCATTGCAACTAGTGAGTTAGTTGAGAGATGATGTATTACGTAACGAGTAAAGAGACTTGCCGGTAACGAGATTGAACTAGGTATTGGATACCGACGATCGAATCTCAAGCAAGTAACATACCGATGACAAAGGGAACAAAGTATGTTGTTATGCGGTTTGACCGATAAAGATCTTCGTAGAATATGTAGGAGCCAATATGGGCATCCAGGTTCCGCTATTGGTTATTGACCAAGAATAGTTCTAGGTCATGTCTACATAGTTCTCGAACCCGTAGGGTCCGCACGCTTAAGGTTTCGATGACAGTTATATTATGAGTTTATGAGTTTTGATGTACCGAAGGAGTTCGCAGTCCCGGATGAGATCGGGGACATGATGAGGAGTCTCGAAATGGTCGAGACATAAAGATCGATATATTGGACGACTATATTCGGACTTCGGAAAGGTTCCGAGTGATTCGAGTATTTTTCGAAGTACCGGGGAGTTACGGGAATACGGGGAAGAGTATTGGGCCTTAATGGGCCTTAGTGGGAAGGAGCCAGGAGGTGGCGCGCGCCCCTCCCAAGCCCAGTCCGAATTGGACAAAGGGTTTGGGGCGTGGCCCCCCTCTCCCTTCCTTCTCCACTCCCCTCCTTTCCCCCCTTCTCCTAGTTGGACTAGGAAAGAAGGAGTCCTACTCCCGGTGGGAGTAGGACTCCCCCTTGGCGCGCCCTCCTTGGCCGGCCGCACCTTCCCCTCCCTCCTTTATATACGGGGGCAGGGGGCACCCCATGACACACAAGTTGATCTACAGATTGTTCCTTAGCCGTGTGTGGTGCCCCCCTCCACCATATTCCAACTCGGTCATATCGTCGCAGAGTTTAGGCGAAGCCCTGCGCCGGTAGAACATCACCATCGTCACCACGCCGTCGTGCTGACGGAACTCATCCTCGATGCTTTGCTGGATTGGAGCCCGGGGAACGTCATCGAGTTGAACGTGTGCTGAACACGGAGGTGCCGTACGTTCGGTGCTTGGATCGGTCGGATCGTGAGGACGTACGACTACATCAACCACGTTGTCATAATGCTTCCGCTTACGGTCTACGAGGGTACGTGAACATTACTCTCCCCTCTCGTTGCTATGCCATCACCATGATCTTGCGTGTGCATAGGAATTTTTTTGAAATTACTACGTTCCCCAACAGAGCCATGTTTTATGCTTAGATGTTATATGCACGAGCAGAATACAAGTGAGTTGTGGGCGATACAAGTCATTCTGCTTACCAGCATGTCATACTTTGGTTCGGCGGTATTGTGCGATGAAGCGGCCCGGACCGACATTACGCGTACGCTTACGCGAGACTGGTTTTACCGCCGTGCTTTGCACACAGGTGACTAGCGGGTGTCAGTTTCTCCAACTTTAGTTGAACCGAGTGTGGCTACGCCCGGTCCTTGACAAGGTTAAAACAGCACCAACTTGACGAACTATCGTTGTGGTTTTGATGCGTAGGTAAGAACGGTTCTTGCTCAGCCCGTAGCAGCCACGTAAAACTTGCAACAACAAAGTAGAGGACGTCTAACTTGTTTTTGCAGAGCATGTTGTGATGTGATATGGTCAAGACGTGATGAGATATAAGTTGTTGTATAAGATGATCATGTTTTGTTGAAGTTATCGGTAACTGGCAGAAGCCCTATGGTTGTCTCTTTGTTGCATAAAGATGCAAGTGCCAAATAATTGCTTTACTTTATCGCTATGCGATAGCAATAGTTGCAAGAGCAATAGTTGGCGAGACGACCATGTGACGACACATTGATATAGATCAAGATGATGAAGATCATGGTGTCGTGCCGATAACGATAGAGATCATGACAGTACTTTGGAGATGGAGACCAAAGGCGCAAGATGATCATGGCCATATTATGTCACATATTTTGATTGCATATGATGTATATATGTTATACATCTTATTCTACTTTGTTTGACGGTAGCATTTTAAGATGATCTCTCACTAAATTGTCAAGAAGTGTTCTCCCTGAGTTTGCACCGTTGCCAAAGTTCGTCGTGCCCAGACACCACGTGATGATCGGGTGCGATAAGCTCTATGTCCATCTACAACGGGTGCAAGCCAGTTTTGCACACGCAGAATACTCAGGTTAAACTTGACGAGCCTAGCATATGCAGATATGGCCTCAGAACACAGAGACCGAAAGGTCGAGCGTGAATCATATAGTAGATATGATCAACATAGTGATGTTCACCATTGAAAACTACTCCATCTCACGTGATGATCGGTTCTGGTTTAGTTGATTTGGATCACGTGGTCACTTAGATGACTAGAGAGATGTCTGTCTAAGTGGGAGTTCTTAAGTAATATGATTAATTGAACTTAAATTTATCATGAACTTAGTCCTGGTAGTATTTTGCAAATTATGCTGTAGATCAATAGCTCGCGTTGTTGCTTTCATATGTTTATTTTGATATGTTCCTAGAGAAAACTGTGTTGAAAGATGTTAGTAGCAATGATGCGGATTGGATCTGTGATCTGAGGTTTATCCTCATTGCTGCACAGAAGAATTATGTCCTTAATGCACCGCTAGGTGACAGACCTATTGCAGGAGCAGATGCAGACGTTATGAACGTTTGGCTAGCTCAATATGATGAGTACTTGATAGTTTAGTGCACCATGCTTAACGCCTTAGAATCGGGACTTCAAAGATGTTTTGAACGTCATGGATCATATGAGATGTTCCAGGAGTTGAAGTTAATATTTCAAGCAAATACCCGAGTTGAGAGATATGAAGTCTCCAACAAGTTCTAGGGCTAAAAGATGGATGAGAATCGCTCAACTAGTGAGCATGTGCTCAGATTGTCTGGATACTACAATCGCTTGAATCAAGTGGGAGTTAATCTTCCAGATAAGATAGTGATTGATAGAGTTCTCTAGTCACCATCACCAAGTTAGTAGAACTTTGTGATGAACTATAGTATGCAAGGGATGACGAAAGTGATTCCCGAGCTCTTCGTGATGTTGAAATCGACAACGGTAGAAATCAAGAAAAAGCATCAAGTGTTGATGGTTGACAACATCACTAGTTTCAAGAAAAGGGCAAAGGGAAAGAAAGGGAACTTCAACTAGAATTACAAGCAAGTTGTCACTCCCACGAAGAAGCCCAAAGATGAACCAAAGCCTGAAATTGAGTTCTTACACTGCAAAGGAAATGGTCACTAGAAACGGAAATACCCTGAATATTTGGTGGATAAGAAGGATGGCAAACTGAACAAGGGTATATTTGATATACATGTTATTGATGTGTACCTTACTAGTGTTTATAGTAACCCCTGAGTATTTAATACTTGTTCGGTTGCTAAAGATTAGTAACTCGAAACAGGAGTTACAGAATAAACAGAAACTAGTTGAGGGTGAAGTGACGATGTGTGTTGGAAGTGGTTCCAAGATTGATATGATCATCATCACACACTCCCTATACTTTTGGGATTAGTGTTAAACCTAAATAAATGTTATTTGGCGTTTGCGTAGAACATGAATATGATTTGATCATGTTTATTGCGACACGGTTATTCATTTAAAGTCAAACAATAATTGTTATTCTGTTTACATGAATAAAACCTTCGATGGTCATACACCCAATGAAAATAGTTTGTTGGATCTCGATCGTAGTTATACACATATTCATAATATTGATGCCAAAAGATGCAAAGTTAATAATGATAGTGCAACTTATTTGTGGCACTGCCGTTTGGGTCATATCGGTGTAATGCGCATGAAGAAACTCCATAAAGATGGATTTTCGGAATCACTTGGTTGTGAATCATTTGATGCTTGCGAACCGTGCCTTTTGGGCAAGATGACTAAAACTCCGTTCTCCGAAAAAATGGAACGAGCTACTGACTTATTGGAAATAATACATACCGATGTATGCGATCCGATGAGTGTTAAGACTCGTGGCAAGTATCTTTATTTTCTAACCTTCACAGATGATTTGAGCAGATATGGGTATATCTACTTGATGAAACAAAAGTCTGAAATAGTTGAAAAGTTCAAAGAATTTCAGAGTGAAGTGGAAAAATCATCGTAACAAGAAAAATAAAGTTTCTACGATCTCATCGTGGAGGCGAATATTTGAGTTATGAGTTTGGTCTTGATTTGTAACAATGTGAAATAGTTTCGCAACTCACGCCATCTGGAACACCATAATGTAATGGTGTGCCCGAACATCGTAATCGTACTTTACTAGATATGGTGTGATCTATGATGTCTCTTATCGGTTTACCACTATCGTTTTGGGGTTATGCATTAAAGACAACTGCATTCACGTTTAATAGGGCACCATCTAAATCCGTTGAGACGACACCGTATGAACTATGGTTTAGTAGTAAACCTAAGCTGTCATTTCTTACAGCTTGGAGTTGTGATGCTTATGTCAAAAAGGTTTTCAACCTGATAAGCTCGAACCAAATCGGAGAAGTGCGTCTTCATAGAATACCCAAAGGTAACTATTGGGTACACCTTCTATCACAGATCTGAAGGCAAGTTATTCGTTGCTAAGATGGATCCTTTATAGAGAAGAAGTTTCTCTCGAAAGAAGTGAGTGGGAGGAAAGTAGAACTTGATGAGGTAATTGTACCTTCTCCCTTATTGTAAAGTAGTGCATCACAGAAATCAGTTCCAGTGATTCCTACACAAATTAGTGAGGAAGTTAATGATGATGATCATGAAACTTCAGATCAAGTTGCTGCCAAACCTCGTAGGTCTTCCAGAGTAAGATCCGCACCAGAGTGGTACGGTAATCATGTTCTGGAAGTCATGTTACTAGACCATGATGAACCTACGAACTAGGAGGAAGCGATGATGAGCCTAGATTCCACGAAATGGCTTGAGGCCATAAAATCTGAGATATGATCCATGTATGAGAACAAAGTATGGACTTTGATTGACTTGCTTGATGATAAGAAAGCCATGTTAAATAAATGGATCTTCAAGAGGAAGACAGACACTGATAGTAGTGTTACTATCTACTAAGCTCGACTTGTTGCAAAAGGTTTTCAACAAGTTCAAGGTGTTGAATACGATGAGATTTTCTCACCCGTATCGAAGCTTAAGTCTGTCTGAATCATGTTAGCAAATGCCACATTTTATGAAATCTGGCAAATGGATGTCAAAACTGCATTCCTAATGGATTTATTAAAGAAGAGTTGTATATGATGCAACCAGAAGGTTTTGTCAATCCTAAAGGTGCTAACAAAATGTGCAAGCTCCAGCGATCCATCTATGGACTGGTGCAAGCATCTCGGAGTTGGAATATACGCTTTGATGAGTTGATCAAAGCATATGGTTTTATACAGACTTTTGAAGAAGCCTGTATTTACAATAAATTGAGTGGGAGCACTACAGCATTTCTGATAAGTATATGTGAATGACATATTGTTGATCGGAAATAATGTATAACTATTCTGCAAAGCATAAAGGAGTGTTTGAAAGGAGTTTTTCAAAGAAAGACCTCGGTGAATCTACTTACACATTGAGCATCAAGATCTATATAGATAGATCAAGACACTTGATAAGATTTTTCAATGAGTACATACCTTGATAATTTTTTTGAAATAGTTCAAAATGGAAAAGTCAAAGAAGGAGTTCTTGCCTGTGTTGCAAGGTGTGAAGTTGAGTAAGACTCAAGACCCGACCATGGCAAAAAATAGAAAGAGAATGAAAAGTCATTCCCTATGCCTCAGTCATAGGTTCTGTAAAGTGTGCTATGCCGTGAACCAGATCTATTGTATACCTTGTTCTGAGTTTGACAAAGGAATACAAGTTTGATCTAATAGTAGATCACTTGACAGCGGTCAAGAATATCCTTAGTGAGGACTAAGGAGATGTTTCTCGATTATGGAGGTGATAAAAGAGTTCGTTGTAAAAGTTACATCGATGCAAACTTTTACACTGATCCAGATGGCTCTAAGTCTCAATCTGGATATATATTGAAAGTGGGAGCAATTAGCTAGAGTAGTTCCATGCCGAGCATTGAAGACATAGAATATTTGCAAAATACATACAGCTCTGTATGTGACAGATCTGTTGACAAAATTTCTCTTACGAACAAAACATGATCATACCTTTGTACTCTTTGGGTGTTAATCACATAGCGATGTGAGCTAGACTATTGACTCTAGTAAACCCTTCGGGTGTTGGTCACATGACGATGTGAACTATTGAGTATTAATCACATACAGATGTGAATATTGGTGTTAAATCACATGGCGATGTGAACTAGATTATTGACTCTAGTGCAAGTGGGAGACTGAAGGAAATATTCCCTAGAGGCAATAATAAAGTTATTATTTATTTCCTTATATCATGACAAATGTTTATTATTCATGCTAGAATTGTATTAACCGGAAACATAATACATGTGTGAATACATAGACAAACATAGTGTCAGTAGTATGCCTCTACTTGACTAGCTCGTTGAATCAAAGATGGTTAAGTTTCCTAGCCATAGACATGAGTTGTCATTTGATTAACGGGATCACATCATTAGGAGAATGATGTGATTGACTTGACCCATTCCGTTAGCTTAGCACTTGATCGTTAAGTATGTTGCTATTGCTTTCTTCATGACTTACACATGTTCCTGTAACTATGAGATTATGCAACTCCCGTTTACCGGAGGAACACTTTGGGTGCTACCAAACGTCACAACATAACTGGGTGATTATAAAGGAGTACTACAGGTGTCTCCAAAGGTACATGTTGGGTTGGCGTATTTCGAGATTAGGTTTTGTCACTCCGATTGTCGGAGAGGTATCTCTGGGCCCTCTCGGTAATACACATCACTATAAGCCTTGCAAGCATTGCAACTAATGAGTTAGCTGTGAGATGATGTATTACGTAACGAGTAAAGAGACTTGCCGGTAACGAGATTGAACTAGGTATTGGATACCGACGATCGAATCTCGGGCAAGTAACATACCAATGACAAAGGGAACAAAGTATGTTGTTATGCAGTTTGACCGATAAAGATCTTCGTAGAATATGTAGGAGCCAATATGGGCATCCAGGTTCCGCTATTGGTTATTGACCAAGAATAGTTCTAGGTCATGTCTACATAGTTCTCGAACCCGTAGGGTCCGCACGCTTAAGGTTTCGATGACAGTTATATTATGAGTTTATGAGTTTTGATGTACCGAAGAAGTTCGGAGTCCCGGATGATATCGGGGACATGACGAGGAGTCTCGAAATGGTCGAGACGTAAAGATCGATATATTGGACAACTATATTCGGACTTCGGAAAGGTTCCGAGTGATTCGGGTATTTTTCGGAGTACCGGGGAGTTATGGGAATACGGGGAAGAGTATTGGGCCTTAATGGGCCTTAGTGGGAAGGAGCCAGGAGGTGGCGTGTGCCCCTCCCAAGCCCAGTCCGAATTGGACAAAGGGTTTGGGGCGTGGCCCCCCTCTCCCTTCCTTCTCCACTCCCCTCCTTTCCCCCCTTCTCCTAGTTGGACTAGGAAAGAAGGAGTCCTACTCCCGGTGGGAGTAGGACTCCCCCTTGGCGCGCCCTCCTTGGACGGCCGCACCTCCCCCCTCCCTCCTTTATATACGGGGGCAGAGGGGCACCCCATGACACACAAGTTGATCTACGGATTGTTCCTTAGCCGTGTGCGGTGCCCCCTGCACCATATTCCACCTCAGTCATATCGTCGCGGAGTTTAGGCGAAGCCCTGCGCCGGTAGAACATCATCATCGTCACCACGCCGTCGTGCTGACGGAACTCATCCCCGACGCTTTGCTGGATTGGAGCCCGGGGAACGTCATCGAGTTGAACGTGTGCTGAACACGGAGGTGCCGTATGTTCGGTGCTTGGATCGGTCGTATCGTGAAGACATACGACTACATCAACCGCATTGTCATAACACTTCCACTTACGGTCTACGAGGGTACGTGGACATTACTCTCCCCTCTCGTTGCTATGCCATCACCATGATCCTGCGTGTGCGTAGGAATTTTTTTGAAATTACTACATTCCCCAACAGCTCCAGGGGTCCGGGCGGCTCCTCGAGGACCATCTCTATCTCCGCCAGTACGGTGTGGTGTCTGGCCTCCTAAGCTGCCAGAATGCTCCACAGGAGACGCTGGTGAACGGCAGCCGCGTTCGGCAGGCCGAAAGGCATGCGAACTTAGCTGTGTGGCAGACCCTCACAGCGTCCCACACGCGAGGGCCAGAAGCGGTCCTGAGACGTAGCTCGGCTGAGCCCTGGGTAGTCGATGCAGACGCGCAGCCCGCCATCCTTACCTGGATGGGGAGCTATGCCGGGTAGGCGGCGATCACCGCGTATGACTATTGATTCTTGAAGCTCCTGAATGGCCTTGGTGATGAACTCCTGAGAGTTGGACCCTCCTTGCCCCATGCCTTCCCGAGGGAACGTGCCGCAAAGCACGCCTCCAAGTGGTGCCCGAGCACCTCCCTCGTGATCTTGGCAAAGTCTGAGGCCCTCAAGGAGAGAGCCCCCAAGCCCTGCCCGAGGAGGGCGCCGGGTGTGCCTTCCTATGCGACGGTGGGAGGCGCCCCTTGCACGGGCGCAGATCCTGAAGCGGCGCCTCCGGAGATGTCAACCTCCTGAGGCCTTGAGCTGGGTGATGTCTTCTTCTTCTTGGGAACTGCCTCGGGAGGGTTCCCACTCTTGCTGTCTTGGTCCTCGACTGATGCACCTTGGAAGTCGCGCTCGAGAGAGCAGACCGCATCTTTCTCTTCACAGAGGACTGTGATGATTCCACCGCTTTCACGGCATCTTGAGGACATTGTAACCATGGTGAGTTACCGCCATGAACTTGGCTAGGGCTGGATACCTGAGGATGGCATTGTATGGCACGCGAATGTGGGCAACATCAAAGTCGATGAGTTCAGTACGGTAGTTATTGGGCTGTCCGAAAGTGATAGGGAGGCGAACCTACCCTATCGGAGTGGTGGAGCCGTCAGTGACTCCTGAGAAAGGCTTGGTTGACCGGAGTTGATCACAAGGCACTTGGAGGTTGTTGAACGTTTCGAGGGACAGAACGTTGAGTCCTGCGCCGCCATCGATGAGGGTCCTGGTAACTTTCACATTGCTGATGGCTCAGGAACAAATCATTGGGAGGACGCCAGCTGTAGCCGCACACTTGAGCTGATCCGCCGAGCTGAACATGATGGCGCACGTGGACCACTTGAGAGGGCGAGTGGGCTCGAGCTTGGGGAGGACTGCGTTCACTTCACGAGCAAACTGCTTGAAGATGCGTTGAGAGGCTGGGGCCTGGGCGCCGCCCAAGATGCAAGCGATTGCATGTGGCTCCTGGAAGCCCCCAGCCCCCTCGTCCTAGTGGTGGTCGTCATTCCTTCTTGGTGGCGGTAGCAGAGGAAGGCCTGTGTTGCCCCGTGGGAAATCCTCACGAGGCTGATCCCTCCAAGCCCCCTCGCGAGGCTGGTCCTGCCGGCGATCCTCGCGAGGTCGGTCACGCCACTCCTGGCGAGGGCCTCGGTCATCCCATCGTCCTCCACCTCTTCCTCCTCCTCTGTCGTAGCCCCGGTCGTTGCACTCGGGGCATCGACCGATGCGTCCTTCTCGAACGGCTCTGAGCTCCAGGCATTCGTTGGTGTTGTGGGTGTTGAGGTTGTGGTAGGCACAGAATCGGTTGCCCTTGGATGACTCCGGTTGGTCCTACCGTGCTTTGTGTCTGGTTCTGCAGCGAGCACAACTGCTCCTTTGCGCTTCACGTCCTTGTCCTTGGCTCTCTTCTCTTCTGGGTCAGTAGCTGGAAGCTCGAGGAGGGAGAGGCGCCCCTTGAGGGAGTCCTGGATTAGGGGGTGTCCAGATGGCCGGACTAAGACCTTTGGCCGGACTCCTGGACTATGTAGATACAAGATTGAAGACTCCGTCCCGTGTCCGGATGGTACTTTCCTTGGCGTGGAAGGCAAGCTTGGCGATACAATATGAAGATCTCCTCTCATTGTAACCGACTCTGTGTAACCCTAGCCCTCTCCGGTGTCTATATAAACCGGAGAGTTTTAGTCCGTAGGACGAACAACAATCATACCATAGGCTAGATTCTAGGGTTTAGCCACTCCGATCTCGTGGTAGATCTACTCTTGTACTACCCATATCATCAATATTAATCAAGCAGGAGTAGGGTTTTACCTCCATCGAGAGGGCCCGAACCTGGGTAAAAACATCGTGTCCCTTGTCTCCTGTTACCATCCGCCTAGACGCACAGTTCGGGACCCCCTACCCGAGATCCGCCGGTTTTGACACCGACACCCCTCCTCCGCTCTTGCACACTTGGTCGCCAGGTTGAACAGCTCCAGGGATGTGCACAAATCCTCGTGGATGGCGAGCTCCTCCTTCATCTTGACGTCGCGGATGCCGTCAGAGAATGCTGAGAAGATGGCCTCCTCGGTAACCTTGGGAATCTTGAGGTGAGCGTTGTTGAAGCGCTGGATGTACTTCTGCAAGGTCTCTCCCGGCTGCTGCTTGATGCGGCGCAGGTCATCCACGACTGGGGGACGGTCACGAGTGCCCTGGAAGTTGGCGACGAAGCGGCTGCGCATCTCGTCCCAAGAGGAGATCGAGCCGGGAGGCATGTTTAGGAGCCAGGTGCGGGCATCATCCTTGAGCTCCATGGGAAACCAATTCGCCATGACCTTTTCATCTCTGTTGGCCACCTCGATGCCCAGCTCGTAGAGTTGCAGGAACTCTGCGGGGTCGGCAGTGTCGTCGTAGCGAGGAGGCAGATCTGGCTTGAACTTGCCCGGCCAGGCGACACTGTGTAGCTCGGTGGTGAAGGCGCGACAGCCTGCGGTGGCCACCGGAGCCCTATGCAGACGCGGAGCTTGCTCTTGGAGGTTCCCGCGCGCCGCCGCCAGGGGCAGCGCGGGGTCTTGACGCGCTGGAGCAGGGATGCAGTCTTGACGTGCTAGAGTAGGGAGCACGCGAGCGCCTTCTTGGGGCCGAGGGATTTCTTGGCAGCTCCTTTCTCGTCGCACGGGCGCTGGACGCGGTGGGTCCCGTCCAGGGGCCGCGCGCCTTGGAGCCAGGGCACCTTCTTGAGGAGGAGGTGGTGGAGGCACCTCCTGGGCTTCATCACCCATGCGGGACGGAGGGCGAGGCAGTGAGAGGGACGGCATGAGAGAGCCCCCTGCGGCGCTAACGAGTTCGGTGATGCGAGCGAGCCACTTCTCGTGGAGGTCGTCGATGGGGCAGTAGTGCAGGAGCTCACATGCTAGGAGAAATGCGGCCTGCGCCTCCGTGGGAGCACGACAAGCGTGAGATGACGAACCAGATGGACTTAGCGACGGAGTGGCGGTGCGGCCTTCCCGCCGTACCGAGGGATGCAACGACGATGCTTGCTGCTTGTTCCCCGCCAGGCCGGTGGCAGCATTCGCAGCAAGCGACGGAGAACGACGAGGAGGCCCACCAACGGGAGTGGTCTGGGCGACGCGAGGGGCGAGAGCAGCCCGACGCTCGATGGAAGCTCGGCGAGCGTCCGCCATGGATGCAACGAAGCAACGGAACGCAGAATTGTAGAAGGAAGATTCCAACACACCCCTACCTGGCGCGCCAAATGTCGGATATCAGGTTTCGGCAAAACCCTTAAGGTCCGAACTCTGGGGTGCGTGCGAAGATCTTCTCCCTACCGATCCACGTCCCAAAACCTCACCGTGAATCTAAGCTACACGCTGAACAACACAAGGGACACAAGGTTTATACTGGTTCGGGCCACCGTTGTGGTGTAATACCCTAATCTAGTGTGTGGTGTGGTGGATTTCCTCAAGGGCGGATGATCAATAGTACAGAAGAAGAACAGCTTCGCGAGGGGTGTTATTGTCATGGTGTGCTTGGAGAGGAATGACTCCGTCTCTCTCGGCTCTAGGTGAGATCTCTCTCTCCCTCATTATCTCAATGCTTTCTACTATGGTGGCTATCTCTATATACAGAGGCCCTGGTCCTCTTCCCAAATATTGAGCGGGAAGGGAGCCAACAACGGCCATTTTGAAGGGGGACAGCTAGTACAAGCTATCCTGACTAAAGCTAGTCTTCGGCTACCAAAGGCACTAGCAATGACGCCGTCTTGGGCTCCACGGTGACCTTCATCCTGCCGCTCTGCTAGTCTTGGTCTCGTTGCACCGATATGGTAACCTTTGCTTGATGCCTCGGTACTTTGCGCCTGCGCTTGCCCCATTTGTACCAAAGAGAAAACGAGGACACTGCACAGGCTGGCGCCCGCCTGGCGCCCGCCTAGTCTTGATCGTCATGGCTTGCGTCACGAGCACCTCGCGAGGTACTCCTTTCCTTGACCTCTCCGCCTCCTCGCGAGCCCGCCTGGTGAGGCCGCCCCTGAGGAATCCTTGCGTCGTCCGCCCCGCGAGGCTTGGCCCCTCGCGAGGGTCTTGAGCTTGGGTTGATGTAGATGGGCCTTATTGGGCCACTGCTTGAGCCATGCCGCAGGCCGCACGTAGGCAAGTCTGGGGACCCCCGTTCCCAGAATGCCGACAATTTGTACCAGTACCTATGTGTTTAATCTCTCTCACTCGTGATCTTGAGATGTCACAATCTTGATGTATCATGGACTTTGTTAACATAGATGGATCATATGATGTTTCTCCCCTCTCTACACTTGTTGTGATGAATTCAGTCTTTACCCTTTGATGTTTTGTCTTGTCGGATTGAATGTTCAGATCTAAGAACACATGATATATGTCTTGCATATGAATATTCGTGGTGACAATGGGGTATTATTTTGATTCACTTGATGTATGTTATGGCACTCAACTTGCGGATTCCCGAGGTGACTTTGGGGTAATCTGTGTATAGGGGTTGATGCACATTTTTATTATCTTTTCTCCCATAGAAACTTTGTGCCTCCTTGTAGTTCTTTGTGTGGATTGAGTATTATGAATCTGAAATTGTTTGATACATATCACATAATTAACTCATGTGTACTCGCGGTGACGTTGAGGTATCTAGGTGACGTTAGAGTTGGTTGATATGCATCATATGGTGGTATTTTAGTATGAACTCTTGGTTAGATCGACCGGAAAGAATAGCTTGTATTATTTTAGTATGAACTCTAGGATAGATTGATTAAAAAGAATAGCTTTGAGGTGGTTCCATACCCTACAAAAAATTTCTATCTTTTGTTCTCTGCTAGTAGGAACTCAGGAGTGATTCTTTATTGCACTTTGAGGGATAATCATATGATCCAACTATGTTAGCATTGTTGAGAGATTGCACTAGTGAAAGTATGCACCCTAGGCCTCATTTTCCATCATTGCAATACCGTTTGTGCTCCATTTTACTATCTACTACATTGCTGTTTTTTATTGTTCACACTACAAAAACTCATATCTACTACCCACACTACACTTTTATCACCATCTCTTCGCCGAACTAGTGCACCTATACAGTTTGCCATTGTATTGGGTGTGTTTGGGACATAAGAGATTTCTTGTATTTGACTGCAAGGTTGCTTGAGAGAGACTATCTTCATCCTACGCCTCCCACAGATTGATAAACCTTAGGTCATCCACTTGAGGGAAAATTGCTACTTTCCTATAAAACTTTGCGCTTGGAGGCCCAACACGAGTCTACAAGAATAAAGTTGCATAGTAGACATCACAACGCGGCCCGAAGGCGGTAGGTGGTGGTCGTGGCCGCCACCCCATCATCGTCCGCCGTGGCTGCCAGCCCACCATCGATCGCCGGGATCATCACCCACTCTGCCACCGCCGTCCGAAGGAGGGAGGCAGAGGTGGAGTCGCACATGTGCGGCAGCGACCTTGCACGCTACATCGAGTTCCTGCAGGAGGAGGAGGATCGCCTCATCGAGCAGGCAAAGAGCCTTACTGTCGCTGTGGCCGCGACACGCGCTAACTCAGAGGCGAGGAATCAGGAGATCTATGAGCAGTCTGGCCGCTTCGAGAGGGGTCCTCTGGAGCGGCAGAGGGTGTTTGACGTGAGCGTCACTGAAGGTGTAGCGGCGGCAGGCACCGTATTGCAGTTGTCCACCTCGTCGGTAGGCTCCTCCTCCTCTTCCTCTTACTGAGCATGCTCGACAGAGGAGAAGCTGCCGGAAGTAGTACAAAAAGCCCCTCGTAGTAGTAGTATTTAGGGGCTATTTTGTTCAGTTCATCTGACTATAGATGTGGTGGAACAGTACAACGTACTTAAAATTAGCTAGTATATATAGTTGAACTAGCTATTTCAGTACGTGGTTGGCAACAATTGGGGAAAAGTTTGTTCGGTTCAGCTATCGAGTTGAACTATTTGTATAAATTAAGCATGACTGCTTAATCTATGAATTCAATCTATGCTTAATTACTGAATTTTAGTTGCAAAAATTGGATAGTGCTAGTGATTTTTAGCTGCATGTTTTGACAAATCGTAGTGTTACAAGGATTGACAAATGGCAATGTTACTAGTTCAACAAATGTCAATTTTTTCCAGTTTGACAAATGGCAATATACCCAATATGACAGATGCAAATCTTACCAAATTGTCTATACGTGGTTGTACACGGGTCATCCAAAAAAACCGTTTGTGTTGAAGGGAGGTAGAAATCCTGCTTGCCAAATTTTCTCTTGGCTTAGTGTCGAAGTCTCGCTTTGCATACCTTATTCAATCTGAACCGTTTGCATTGAAGAGATGCACAAATCCTGCACAGCGAATTTTCCCTTGGCTTACTACGGAAGACCATAGCTCTCACTTTGCATACATGTGTTGTATCTAAAACGTTTGCGATGAAGAGCTGCACAAATCCTGCTCGGCACGTTTTCCCTTGGCTTACTAGGGAAGCTGTCAGTGTACATACGGGTGTTCTATCTAAAACGTTTGCGATGTTAGAGTGGCAGCTAGTTGTTTCCAAATGCCCTTGTTGACTGTTATTCGAGTGCGGCTTTTCTCAAAATGGACACGAAAATTACCACAACATGTCGGCTGCCATTCCATGATAGCATGCCAGTTTCATGAAATTCAGACGAGTTTTGGATTTACTAGAATTTAAAAACAAAGTATCTCAACGTTTTGCCAGCAATCAATAGTGTCCTGGTGTTTGAAATTCATTCCCATTTCTTGCATGGGACCTAAGTATGCACCCAAGGACACAAATTTGATTTTTCAACCAATTTATATGCACTGGAGCATGTGCATGTAGTTCAAATTTGAATTATGCACATAAAATGCCTTGAAAACCAGTTAATTTATAAAGATGTCCAAACGAACCCCGAAAAATTCCAAAATTTAACACAACACTCCTGTTGTTCTATGTTGACACTAGAATTTTTTGAAAGCAATAACAGGCAACGGGTATTGTTTCGACCCCAAAGGTGGCACGTTCCCTACCGACACCATCAGGCTTGTTGTGAGAAGCTCTGGTTTGTGAGAAGCTTATACCCAAACCTGCCCCAAATGGGATAAAAGATTTACCATGGCATGTCGGGTGCCGTTCCATGATAGCATGCCAGGTTTCATGAATTTCAGATGAGTTTTGGATTTACTAGAATTTAAAAACCAAGTATCTCAATGTTTGCGGCCAAGTTATGGTGGCAGGGCTGGTACGCGTCAGCGCTATACAAATGGTTTTTAACCCCTTTTCGCGACGGCATTTGGAACCGTCGCCAAGTGAGTGTGGGCAATAGGGGGTCCTTCCCACATGACCTAGAAACCGTCGGGGATAGGGAGCCAAGATGCATGTAAAGTCCTCCTACTCGTTTGTGCGTGCATTGCCATCACAGTCGGTATTCTATGGTGCTATGTTTACAATGCGCGGCCCATCACAAACGGTTCAATATTATAGAACATGTATGATAAGCATACAATCACACACATTCGCTTTTCACAAACCGTATGCGATAACTAATTAAGAAGATTAGCTAATCGTCGTATGTGTGTCAGATAGGATTACGAAACGTCGAACCATTGTAACATCGTTGTACATGACAATTATCGCACACGCTATTCTGTGGTGCAACATTTACGATGCATACTTCATCAGAAACAATTCATGGTTACGAATCGTGTACGATAATGCAGCTACCGCACACGCTATTCTTTGGTGCAATGTTTATGATGCATACTTCATAAGAAACAATTCATGGTTGCAAATCGTGTATGATAAGGCAACTATCGCAAATGGTTAGTTTGCCAGCACCATTTGTGATTTTGTATGACATCGCACACGCTTTGCAAACGACAACTGTGTGCGCACTTGCACACGTTTCCTCTCTGTGAACCATCTCAGATTATGGTGTATATCGCAAACGTTTGTGTTTTACCAACCGTGTGTCGTAACAACCCGGAGAGCATAATTTCACCGTACTAATTGCTGCTATATCAAATTTAAACTGAAATTGAAACTGAATTTGAATTTGAATGTATGTTATAGCTTTATTCATATCCATCTGGTTCAGATAACCAATGCATTATTCGATTCAAAGATACACATTAAGAATTACATAAGAACCAAATAAAGAACGATGAACCACAGTTGTATACTTGTACTATTAAAGACGGTAAAGAAAGAGGTGAAATACATTCTGGTTGCTGAACAAGGTGAAGCGGAATGCCCATATTGTGCCCTCCTCCATGCAGAAGGCACGCACGACTCTAGGCCAACCCCTTGTGATGGTCGACCACCCATCCTTCACGGTCTTCATGGAAACATCTAGATAATCATCGTTTTCTGGTAGAAATACTTTCACCTTTGCATGCCCACCAATAATGTAGTTTGAGTGGTAATCTTTAGTAAACTGCTTTGGGAACCACCGCAAAGGAAAAAAGATTCATACATTGTCATCTAACACAACTCATTATGGGCAGCAAAAAGAAGGCTACAGAGTTCTTACTTACCATCCTGCAGTTCGTTGTTGTATTGGATAAAGTGTAAACAAATAGTTTAATTGCCATCTTTTGACCAATTTTACTAACAATCTTTATCACCTTCCTCATATGATGCTGGTTCATCGATATCTCATTTCCGCATACGCAGAAAGGGTCGAAGCGTGGATCTTTACCAATCACATATAAACCTAAAAGCACCAAGTTAATATTAGAAGTTAAACACCAAATTCACAATGATGTAGTACAACACTCTTTTATAATATCTTATAACATCCAATATACTCACATATTAGATGAATTAACATCTTATATTATCGGACAGAAGGAGTTTATTGCATTCTTACAAATTATCGGTTGATTAACTACTGTTGTATCCATGGGTTAGAGTTAGTTTGAGCTAGTTCGGGCTCAAATAGCGCTAAAGTATATCTAAACATGAGGGCTAGTTTCAGCTTGTTACATCTGACCCACCCAAAAAAACTATCCAACCCAAGAGGTGCTAATTGAGTTAGTTTGAGCTAGTTC
Source organism: Triticum aestivum (assembly GCF_018294505.1). Lineage (NCBI taxonomy): Eukaryota > Viridiplantae > Streptophyta > Magnoliopsida > Poales > Poaceae > Triticum > Triticum aestivum. The sequence goes on from NC_057813.1 coordinate 502,024,527, forward strand.
TCCTAGTGCATTTATTGTCAAACTAAGTATCTAACCCTGTCATCTAAACACCTCTTTGGATGGAGTTAGTTCAGGGTTAGTCATGAGCTAGAAACTAACTGTAACCTCTAAGCTAAGTTCAGTATCCAAACAGGGCTGTGTTGTTGTTGTTGTTGTTGTTGTTGTTGTTGTTGTTGTTGTTGTTGTTGTTGTTGTTGTTGTTGTTGTTGTTGTTGTTGTTGTTGTTGTTGTTGTTGTTGTTGTTGTTGTTGTTGTTGCTCTTCTACGTGTATCTAGACATCATGAGAACACTCTTTCTTGTTGCTATATAGCCTAGGATTGCATATGTAGACATTAAGTACAGTGCATGTTGCTATGTAGCCTCAGATATATTCAGTTAAAAGTCCGATTCAAAGATTATTCCCTTATCAGCCCCCGGCCTATATAGTACCAGCTACCGATATCCTGAACAGTGAGCATATATAAGCCATGGGATGAAACTAACCTCGATGGAAAACAATAGTCGTTCCCAAAATTTTCCTGTGTAGGTACATCGAGAAGCATGTTAAGCACAACAGGCTAAACATAAACCAAAATTATCCATGGCAGACAAATAATCTCAAAAAGATAGCTTCGGTGTGCAGGTTTAAGCACGCTAGTAAAGCAAAACAAGTGAAAAGGTGTGTTAACTGCAACATCCCTAACATTTAACAACAAGCAAACATAGTCATGCAAACTGGTATTGTGCTGTTCTAAGTACACTGGTTATTGTTAAATAAAAATGGAAATGCGTGTTTAACAACAAGATGCAGCAACCAAATGTAGTCATTCATGCCCTGTTTGTTTCAGCTTCGCTTGGATTTTAATCACCTATGGATTCGCTCCTGTGGCGAAGCTGTTTCTGTGAATCACCTTCAGCACGAAAGTACACATTGAGGTGCTTCAGGAAATTGCACTAAAAATGACCCAAATCTAGATTCAGCTTCACTGGCAAAGCTGAATCTGGTCCCAGAATCCGAAACAAACAGGGCCATAGTGGTATTGTTGAAACTGGTACTGATGAAATTGAACTGCGCAGTTCATACTTGCACATATAGAACATCACGTTGTGAATAATTGGAATAAACAATGCATACTACAATCAACCAAAGATAGCATTTGAAACTGGACATATGCTAACTACAAACAACAGAACAATCAAAAAAATTTAAAAGAGGCATATGCTAGCTATAACAGGCTTAACAGCAAGCAGATATATGCATTCCTATCGGCATGTTTAAAACTGGATTGATGAAATGTATTAAGCATCGCATTGTGAACAACTGAGATATACAAGGCATACTACAAATAACCATATATAGCAATTAAAAGTGGACATATTCTCACTACACTACAAAAGGGACTCGACAAAACAAATCATGGTTTTTCCCCCTGTGAAGAGGCACGGCAAAACAAATCATGGGTCTCCTCACTTGTCACAGATGGGCTCATTCTTGTGGGAGGAGCACAGACCCTGGCTGCACTCCATGTTGTCGCAGATGGGATCCTTCCCCTTGGAAGAGCACGACTGTAGGGTGCCCTCCCTAATGTTGCAGACATGCTCTTTCCCCTTGGAAGAGCAGATGGGCTCTTTCCCCTTGGAAGAGCTGGGGAGGGTGCCCTCCTCGTAGTCGCGGTCGATGAGGTCTGACTTGGAAGCTATGGATCCCAAGCCAGCATCGCAGAATGTGTCCTTCAGAAATGGAAAAAGGGGCTCGATGGCGATGTAGGATGGCAATTTGTTGACAGCGAGCCAGAGGAGATCAGCGGTGGGGCCATGGATGAGATCGGCGGCGATTGAACCCGAGGGGTTGGGGGTGGGCCACTTAACCTGTGACATAGCCCGCCTAAGGTCGTCACTATCGATGACCTTGATGTCATAGCCGGCTTCCGTGACATACCCGCATACTCTAGCCCACTGCTTGAGTGTCTGCTGCCAGTAAAGTTCGTCAGCTTCCTCGGTGACGTTGGGCGAAGAGACCGCGATACACCTCTTTTGGGCCAGTCGCTCCTCGAGCTCCATAGGAAACGTAGGCTGCAACACTCGGGAGTGGGGGATGGTGATGGGGATCTGTGGGAAAAGGGGCGTTTGGCAGGCGTCATCTAAGAAACTCAGGGCGGCCTTGGTATGGAGCTCTGTGGGTAAGCTGCACGGGTAAACCGGCAGATGTTGACAATGGAGGTCTTGCAGCAGCGGCGGTGGCAGGGACCTTGCTGGGGTTTCGAGCGAGGGAGGGGGGGTGTGTGTGCGCGCGCGCTCGATGTTTGGGATATAACTACTGAGTGTAAACCGACCAGGAGGGGCCGGTTCACCCTCAACTATATTGAAGCCCACGAAGACTCAGAAGATGGCGCTTTACTGTGAAGCTTAGAGGCCCGGAGCCCAAAGGCGGATTAGGGCCCATAGTGGTAAAGCAACATAGTCATGTAACTTGTATTGTAAGATAAGGAAAGGAGAGACCGAGCCGAATACTTGTATGAGTCGGCCTCAGGACTCTGTAAACCGTCCGGGCGTCAACCCGTGTATATAAGGGGACGACCCGGCGGCGGTTCAGGAACAAGAAACATAGCTTATTTAGCTCCATGCTTAGCGAGTCCCCAATAATCCCATCACAACTAGACGTAGGCTTTTACCTTCATTGAAGGGGCCGAACTAGTATAAAATCCCTCGTGTCCTTTGTCCGGTTTAACCCCTTTAAGCTAACCCATCGCGATGGCTCCACGACTAAGTCCTTACACGAGGACATCTGACGTGATATTTCCACGACACCCGAGGAGGTTTTGTGTGTGTGGCTGTGTGTGTGTGGAGGGGGGGGGGCGGGGTGTGTGGGCCAATGTTACCGCTTTTGCTCAGCCCCTCTTATAGCGTTGTTAGTTGCAGGTGAAGTTGAAGATTGCTCCATGGTGGACAGGATTATGTTGGGATATCACAATATCTCTTATTTAATTAATGCATCTATATACTTGGTAAAGGGTGGAAGGCTCGGCCTTATGCCTGACTTTTTGTTCCACTCTTGCCGCCCTAGTTTCCGTCATACCGGTGTTATGTTCCCGGATTTTGCGTTCCTTACGCGGTTGGGTGATTTATGGGACCCCCTTGATAGTTCGCTTTGAATAAAACTCCTCCAGCAAGGCCCAAGCTTGGTCTTACCATTTGCCTTACCTAGCCCTTTTTCCCTTGGGTTTCCGGAGCCCGAGGGTCATCTTTATTTTAACCCCCCGGGCCAATGCTTTTCTAAGTGTTGGTCCAAACCGAGCGATGTCCGGCGCCCCCTGGGCAACCAGGGTCTATGCCAACCCGTCGTCTTGCTCATCTGGTGTGCCCTGAGAACGAGATATGTGCAGCTCCTATCGGGATTTGTCGGCACATCCGGGCGGATTTGCCGATCTTGTTTTACCATTGTCGAAATGTCTTGTAACCGGGATTCCGAGTCTGATCGGGTCTTCCTGGGAGAAGGAATATCCTTCGTTGACCGCAAGAGCTTATCATGGGCTAAGTTGGGACACCCCTGCAGGGTTTAAACTTTCGAAAGCCGTGCCAGCAGTTATGTGGCAAATGGGAATTTGTCAATGTCCGGTTGTAGATAACTTGACACCAGATACGAATTAAAATGCATCAACCGTGTGTGTAGCCGTGATGGTCTCTTTTCGGCGGAGTCCGGGAAGTGAACACGGTTTTGGGTTATGTTTGACGTAAGTAGGAGTTCAGGATCACCTGTTGATCATTTGCTAGCTTAACGACCGTTCCGTTTGCTCTCTTCTCGCTCTTATTTGCGTATGTTAGCCACCATATATGCTTAGTCGCTGCTGCAACCTCACCACTTTACACCTTCCTTACCCTTTAAGCTTTGCTAGTCTTGATACCCATGGTAATGGGATTGCTGATTCCTCGTGGCTCACAGATTACTACAACAACAGTAGCAGGTACACGTTGTGCGATGATCATGACGCGAGAGTGATTTTTGCTTCTTTTGGAGTTCTTCTTCTGCTTCTTCTTCGATCAGGGGATAGGTTCCAGGTCGGCAGCCTGGGCTAGCAGGGTGGATGTCGTTTGAGTTCCTGTTTGTGTTTCATCCGTAGTCGGATGATGCTCTTATGTATTGTGATGATGTATTCGTGTGGCATTGTATGCCTTTTGTATGTATCCCCATCTTTTATGTAATGTTGATGTAATGATATCCACCTTGCAAAAGCGTCTTCAAGATGCGCTTCTATCCTTGGCGGGACCTTCGAGTTCCTTTAGGATAGGGTCGCATCTTGGGCGTGATAGCTAATGATATATGGCGGATTGGTTATCAAAGGTTAAACCGCCCGTAGGCAGAAGGGCCAGGGTTCAAAATCTACTAAGTGTTACAAAAACAGGTTTCACAATATCACAGTACAATTTTGGATCTACCGTGGATAACTAAAGAAAATTTTCCTGAACCCTACAATGGCGCTAAGAGGAACAGAGAAGATCCAGGCACAGTCTGTCATGAGCAGCAAAAAGCCGCAGGATGGTGGACTATCAAAATGAATCTAGTCGTGAATCAAAGCTAGCAGACGCATATATATACCCTAAGTAAAATGACTAAAGAGAAGGCTGCGGAAGAACTGAGGAACGACGACGGACATGGATGAACTCAAAAACCCTAATGAAGATCTAGGGTTACAAGAAATGAACTTACCAGGGCCATTCGGCGGCGGAGGAGCGCGGCAGGGTCTCTGGAACAAACAGGGTGATGCAGCGGCCTTGGTCGGTGCAGATTCGAAGATCGACGGCGGCGGTGCTGGGTTTCTTCGGGTCATGAGGAATAAGATGAGAAGAGAGGGGGAAAATGAAAGTGCCCGTCGGGCTTATTTATAATAGGACAGTGGGATAAGTGACATGCGCGAGAATCGAGGAGTCCAAAGCGGCAAGTGGCGCAGCTGTCGCCTCGATTTCCGGGATGCCATTTAATGAAGGGAATCTTTTTTTTCGTTTTTTACATAGATGATGTCATAATGATCCGTTGCTGTATCCAAAGGATGACGTCACGGCGGTTTAACAAAGTTTATAAAAGAAGACATCATGGTGGTTTGCGAGAAATGAAGGAAGGTGTTCACAAGATTTTTCTAAGTATTGAAGATTGACATAAACAGGTTCAAATCAATATGGGGCCTAATGTTGGGGATATAACTACTGAGTGTAAACCGCCCAGGAGGGGACGGTTCACCCTCAACTATATTGAAGCCCACGAAGACTCAGAAGATGGCGCTTTACTATGAAGCTTAGAGGCCCGGAGCCCAAAGGCGGATTAGGGCCCATAGTGGTAAACCGACATAGTCATGTAACTTGTATTGTAAGATAAGGAAAGGAGAGACCGAGCCAAATAATTGTATGAGTCGGCCTCGGGACTCTGTAAACCGGCCAGGCGTCAACCCGTGTATATAAGGGGACTACCCGGCGGCGGTTCAGGAACAAGAAACAACAACTCGATAGCCAGGCATAGCTTATTTAGCTCCATGGTTAGCGAGTCCCCAATAATCCCATCACAACTAGACGTAGGCTTTTACCTTCATCGAAGGGGCCGAACTAGTATAAAATCCCTCGTGTCCTTTGTCCGGTTTAACCCCTTTAAGCTAACCCGTCGCGATAGCTCCACGACTAAGTCCTTACACGAGGACATCTGACGTGATATTTCCATGACAGTTGGCGCCCACCATAGGGATATCACACGGTGGTTTTGAGTTCTTGAAGGGCAGCTTTGAAGGACTCAAAGGATACGCTGTGGGCCGGATGACCAAGAGTCGTCACGGCAAGCTCTACATCGACGATGCAGGCTGGGGCCCCGAGGCCGGCTCATTCGAGTATGGGTACCGGGTCCCCTTCGGCTGAATTCATGTCTTCATCGGCAAGATCGGCGAACCGGGCCCTAAGCCGGACACCTGCACCGACCTCGTCGAAACGGCTCAGCATGCAAGTCCCGCCTGGATTCAGCCTACCGTGAAGCGTGTGTTCGTGGGATGCGTCCACGGGATCGGATCTGAACCGGTGTCTGAGGGTGAGACGGTCGCTTATTCCGACGGCGAATCATCCGCTGGTGAAACCGAATCCCTGTACCAAGTTCAGGATGGCGTGTTTGAAGGGTATTCCGATGGCACCAGTATTCTGGAATTTCGTGAACCGCCGAACCACGTTGGAATCTTCATGGCTGGAACACAGCCAACCTTGCAAAACTCTACTGCGGTGGCGTCTGGACTGGTAGCAGGGGCAGGAGGCTCCACGCGCCGGCCGGCTCAAGTTCTCTCTGGTTTGATGGATGCCTCGGCGACCTTGTTGACCACGGCAGTTACACCAGCGGTGCAGGATCAGCACAATGCGGACATTGCAAGTCTAAAAGATCAGATAATGCAAGCCAAGGCGGACTTAGCGGCTGAGGAAACCAGGATGGCTGAGGAACGGGCTGCTTTAGATGCCCAGGCACTGAGGATTCAAGCTGAGAATTATCAACTTTTGATCGATTAGAACGCTTCAAATCAAGTATTTCGGAGGAGACATCAATCTCGCTTGCCGGCGAATTACAATGCCATGAATCTCTTTGATACGCCAGGAGCAGGGACTAGCAACCCAGCGACAGTGAACTGGACCATGATACCAAGGACCGGAGCACCAGATCAACCTCAGGTGATGGGTCCACCTCAGCGTACGGACAACCCGCCGCGGTATACCACACCACCGTCGGGTCACTTCTCTACCCCGTTGGACAATATGATAGCAGCAGCATCCCGGTTGGCCGCTATTCCGATAGAAGGTGAATCGCCGGCAGCGGTTGAAACACGGCGGGCCAGGGATCTTCTTCAAACAGCTCTGACACAGCAGCAAGCTTACTCTTATAGCCGAGACAAGGTTCACTCAACCCCACGACCGAGCAAAAGCTATAGCAGACATATAGATGAACTGGAAGTGTCCAGGAGTGCGTGGTGCCGCATTATCCCTCAAGGGCCTAATCCGGCGCATGGTGATGTGAAAACTCAGGACGTGGTGGATAATGGTAGAGCATGAAGGGAGGCCGCTTTAGCATCACTACATATGGGTCGATACTAACCCGCCCCGGTTCAGCCAGCAGCGTCAGTAGACCGAGGCACCGGACTTGCTTTCAGTTCGTGGGGAGTGCCGTGTCTTATTCCGACTCTCCGTAATGTGCGATTGCCTAAGGACTTCAAGGGCCCACGTAAGGTGCCGAATTACACCACTGATCAGCCACCCGAGGCGTGGGTAGAAAGTTATGAGATGGAAACGGAGATGCTGGACGTTGATGAAGCGGCTTGTGCAAAATACTTCACGATGATGTTGGAGGGAACAACCCGTACTTGGTTGAAAAACTTACCACGAACTCCGTCGTGTCATGGGACCAGTTGAAGGCCTGGTTTATAGCCAATTTCAAGGACACATGTAAGCAGCCTATGTCCATTGTGGATCTTGACGCCTATGTGCAATGGGAGAACGAGTCAACAACTCATTGGGTGCACCGGGTTTCAGCAGTCTTGCATTCATCGGACCGTATTAATGTTGGCTCGGCAATCATCACGTTGGAGCGTAATGCCGGTTTAAGTCACTGAAGATGAAGTTGGGACAGCTCAAGCGCCACTGCAATGACATGGGCACCCTTATGGCCGCCTTGGTCAAGTATGTCAATTCTGATAATACCAAGGATCCCGATTCTGATGAGGAGAAAGCGGAGAAGGGAAAGAAGAATGGCGGTGCAAAGGGACAGCAGCACAACCAAGGAGGCCATGGGAATAACGGTAAGCGTAAAGCGGATTCAGATTTTGTAGCTAATGCTAATGTATGGCGTCGTAAGGGTAAACCGCCCCAGCACGGCGGTGGAATGAATCTAGAGCGTTTGTTGAATCAGCCCTGCCCAAAGCATGGGACCAAGGAGGTTCCTGCAACGCATCTCTGGAAAGATTGTCACATTATGAAGGAGTTCAAAAACTCTGATCTTTTCCGGTATGATCAGGGTCCATTGGGCGGTTCAGGTCCAGGTTTTCATGGTGGCGGCGGTTTAAACTTTGGATTTCAGAATAATCAGGGCAACCAGAACAACCAAGGTGGTAATAACTAGCATATTAATCAAGGTAATCAGCAGCAGTCGGGTTACCAGAGTCACCCAAAGCAATTGAATGGTGGGCAGTATCATGTGTTCACCACTAGTTTGTGTAAGCGTGACCAGAAGCTTCACAAGAGGGCTGTTAATGCTGTTGAACCGGCAGTACCACGTTATCTGTGGTGGTCCGAACAACCTATTGTATGGAGCAGGGAGGATCATCCGCCCCGTGTTGACAACCCGGGTCACCTGGCTTTGGTGGTGGCACCTCAGATGGGAGGTTATAAGTTCACCAAGGTACTCATGGATGGAGGAAGCAGTATTAACATTCTATATTATGAGACCTTCCGTCGCATGGGGTTGACAGACAAGTGTCTTAAACCGTCCTACACTGTTTTCCATGGTGTGGTACCAGGTAAATCGGCATACCCTGTTGGTAAGATCGCTTTGGAAGTTGTGTTTGGTGATGAACATGATTCCCGGTCTGAGACATTGATCTTTGAAGTGGTGAGGATCTAGAGCCCGTACAACGCACGGTTTGGGCGACCGGCTTATGCAAAGTTCATGGCGAGGCCTTGTTATATTTACTTGGAGCTCAAGATGCCGAGTCATAAAGGGGCCATTAGGGTTCACGGAAGTCGTAAAATTGCTTTGGATTGTGAGGAAGGTGATGCGGCCTATGCTGAGTCGGTTTGTGCTACAGAGGAGCTGAAGTTTTATAAGCAAAATGTTGATCCGGCAGACATGACCCCTCTGAAGAAGCCCACCACTGAGCATGACCCAACCCTGCATTTCAAACCGGCTGATGAGACTAAACTTGTTGACTTTGTTCCTGGCGATTCGTCCAAGCAGTTCAGCATCAGCACAAATCTGGTCCCAAAATAGGAAAGCGCGCTCATCGAGTTCATCCGTGAGAACCGGGACATTTTTGCATGGAAGCCTTCTGACATGCCAGGTGTACCAAGGGAACTCGTTGAGCACACTCTTAATATTGATCCCAAGTTTAAACCGGTCAAGCAATTTCTTCGTCGCTTCAATGAGGAAAGACGAAAGGCAATTGGCGAAGAGGTAGCCCGGCTGTTGGCTGCTGGGTTTATCATTGAAGTGTTTCACCCTGAGTGGTTGGCTAATCCGGTGCTTGTTCTTAATAAAAATGGCACTTGGCACATGTGTGTGGATTACACGGATTTGAACAAAGCTTGTCCGGCCGATCCTTTTGCTCTCCCACGTATTGATCAGATCATTGATGCAACGACGGGTTGTGAGCGTTTAAGTTTCTTGGATGCTTATTCAGGTTATCATCAGATCAAAATGGCAGTTAAGGACCAGGAGAAGACCGCCTTATTCACTCCCTTTGGAGCCTTCTGCTTTGTTTCTATGCCCTTTGGGCTCAAGAGTGCCCAGGCAACTTATCAGCTCTGTGTGCAGAATTGTCTTCACACTCAGATTCGGCGCAATGTTCATGCTTATGTTGATGACATTGTGGTAAAGTCCAGGAAGAAGGAGACATTGATAGATGGTCTCAAGGAGACCTTTGATAATTTGTGGGTTTACAAGATGATGCTCAATCCGGACAAGTGTGTCTTTGGTGTTCCGGCAGGCAAGCTTGTAGGCTTTCTGGTGTCCAACAGAGGCATTGAGGCTAATCCGGAGAAGATCAAAGCGATTACATCTTTGGCTAAACCGGCGTGCATCAATGATGTTCAGTGTCTAGCAGGTCGGATTGCAGCCCTAAGCCAGTTTATCAGCCATTTGGGAGAGAAGGCAATCCCTCTATATCAGATGTTGAAGAAAACAAACACCTTTGTCTGGAGTGATGCGGCTAATGCGGCGTTTGAAGACTTAAAGCGGTAGTTGGCCGAACCACCAGTCCTTGCTGCTCCGGTTGATAGGGAGCCCTTATTGTTGTACGTGGCTGCTAATGCCCGTGCCATCAGTGTGGCAATTGTGGTGGAGCGCAAGGAGGCTGGTAAGGAGTACCCGGTTCAACGGCCGGTTTACTATATCAGTGAGGTGCTTATCGAGCCAAAGCAGCGATATCCGCATTGGCAGAAGCTAGTATATGGGGTTTTTATGGCAAGTCGAAAGCTCAAACAATATTTCCAAGGCCATCCCATTATGGTTGTCAGTTCAGCTCCATTAGGTGATATAATTCAGAACAGGGAAGCAACTGGCTAGATTGCAAAATGGGCAATCGAACGTGGTCCACATGGTTTGAAATATGTGCCTCGAACAGCCATAAAATCTCAGGCACTTGTGGACTTCATCAATGACTGGACCGTGTTACAAGCGCCAGAGGACAAACCGGATAATACATACTAGACTATTCAGTTTGATGGATCCAGGCAATTGGAGGGCTCGGGGGCTGGAGTTGTCCTTACTTCCCGTCGAGGTGATTTCCCCTGTACTAACAATGCAGCTGAGTAAGAAGCTTTGCTCCATGGGCTCCGAGTGGCCAAGGAGATGAATTTAAGCCGGGTACGATGCTTTGGAGACTCTAATCTGGTGGCTCAGCAAGTTTCTGGCACTTGGGATTCTAAGGATCCACTCATGGCGGCTTACAAACATGAGGTGGATATTGTGGCGGGTTACTTCAAAGGGTATCAGGTTGAGCATATCGATCGGTGCAAAAACGAAGCAGCAGACGCTTTAAGCCGGCTTGGATCTCAGTGTAAACCGGTACCTCCCAATACCTTTTTAGATATCTTGCATAACCCGTCTGTTAAGTTGCCTACAGAGGAGGATTTGGCTGTTCCTGATACGGAAGCTCAATTGGTGGCCTCTTTACATGTTGTGCCAGATTGGACGGTTCCATATCTGGCATATATGAACCGGGGAGAGTTACCAGATGATGAAGTCCTGGCCCGGCAGATAGTTCAGCAATCCAAGTCCATGGTTATCCACAATGGCGAGTTACACCGCTGCAGCGTTTCAGGCATATTTCAGCGTTGTGTTTCTATGGAAGAAGGCAAAGAGATCCTACGGGAAATTCATGAAGGGGATTGTGGTCATCATGCCGGTTCAAAATCCCTGGTTGCAAAAGCTTTTCGTCATGGGTTCTACTGGTTGATAGCTCATGCTGATGCGGAGGATCTGGTAAAGCGATGTGATGCTTGTCAAAAGTTTTCACGCAGAGCTCATGTTCCGGCTCAAGAATTAAGGATGATTCCCATCACTTGGTCATTTGCCACTTGGGGGTTGACATGGTGGGACCCTTTAAGTGCTCCAAGGATAAGAAGACCCACCTGCTGGTGGCGGTTGACAAGTTCACTAAGTGGGTTGAAGCGGAGCCTGTCAGCAAGTGTGATGCGGCTATGCCTGTTGAATTTCTCAAAAAGATTATCTTCCTCTTTGGCTTTCCACACAACATCATCACGGATAATGGCACTAACCTCTCTAAAGGTGAGATGGAAGATTTTTGTCAGAGAGAACACATCCGGCTTGACTTAGCATCCGTGGCGCACCCTCAGACCAATGGTCAAGCGGAGAGAGGTAATCAATAAATCATGAAAGGTATAAAACCCCGGCTTATGGTCCCTTTAAAGCGGACGCCGAGTTCTTGGGTGGAAGAATTGCCTTCTGTGTTATGGAGCATCAACACCACCCCCAACAGATCAACGAGTTACACACCTTTTTTCATGGTGTATGGGGCAGAGGCGGTCCTCCCAAGTGATATTCGTCATGATTCGCCCTGGGTTGCATATTATGTTGAAGCAGACAATGAGCAAGCACGCTAGGAGGCATTGGACCTGTTAGATGAAAAATGGGATATGCCTTTAGCCTGTTCGGCGATTTATCAGCAAGACCTCCGGCGTTATCACAACCGCCGGGTTAGGACAAGAACATTTCAAGAAGGCGATTTGGTGCTCCAGCTCATCCAGGATCAGACCGACACGCACAAGTTATCCCCACCTTGGGAAGGGCCCTTTGTGGCAGCAAAAATCTGCACAACGGATCATACTACCTCATTGATGTTTGAGACAACTCACGCACCTCTAAGGAGGAGACCCGGCGGCCATGGAACATAGCTCTCCTACGGCCTTACTACACTTGAGCCATAGGCTTTTCTTATGTACATATTTCAACAATGTATATATTATGATCAATAAAATAAATCAGCATCCTTGCTATAAGCAGGGCCTCTGCTGTTTTTTCTCAAATATCCTTTGAGTTACATGGGGGCTCCAGCTGACAAAGCGAAGTACTACCTGTTAAACCGGCTATCATGCCACAATACAGCTTGGGAGCTTCACGCCCAAGGGGCCAAAGAGAGTCAGGATGCTATGCACAGCTCAAACATAGGCACCCATTGAGCACAGCTCATCACGTTACTTGGGGGCTCTTTGTGTAAAGTAACAAAGAGTTTGAAAGGACCCTTGTAGCTGGGTATCGACCCATGGCTTGGAAGCCTGGTATATTTACCTAAAACCCCGGGTTAACATGCCTTCATCAAGTAAGCCACTCCTATCTAGGTAATCTTGGCATGACCCTCTGAACGTTTGACAGTTACTCTAATTGAGACCCTGAACTTGTCAAAGTTAAAACGGTGATTGGTTAGTTGGAGGCACATCTTAAAAGGCTTTGTCAAATGGTTTAACTCAGCGACCTGGCAGCCCATGAAAAGCCTCGAATTTGGGCCTGGCAGCCCTCAAAAAGCCTCGACTACACGGTTTTATTTGCATTTGTCACTATTTTTCTTTTGATGACTTCTATGTTAAACCGGTATCTTTGATCTGGTATGGCTTTTTCAGCCATCATATTAACCCGGTGTTTGTTAACCCGCCTTGGTTTTCAACTACAAGTTGACGAACCCTATTATCAAACCGGAGTTTATTAACTCGGCCTGGCTTTGACTACCCGTCGCCAGTTTTTGATCATCTGGTGTTCATCGTAACCCGACATGACTCATTAGACGCCATCAGTACATGGTGCAGTTATACAAAATTCCACATTTGGGTCTTCACCCTTATTACAATCAACGTTGGTAAACCAACTAAAGTGATATCACATCACAGGTATGAGTTATTTCATATTTCTTAAGGTTTGATCATCAATCAGGCTTTATTTTGGGCATTATGACCCGTACGGCGGTAAACCGCCAGGACAATTCTTTTTATGCAGACATAGGGATTGCATACTATGATATATGAACCAACATTGAAATTATCATGACAGATCACATAAAGTATCCCCCACTGCGTGATGGCAGCAGATCAAAGTATTTCTTCTACCCTATTACAAGGCGCTTTACGACCCAAAATATGGCATTGTTTCTTTGAACCGGACAGTTTTCTAAAGTGTCAACTAAATTGCCGGATCAAGCCTCATCACCATGTTGATGCGAAGTGGATGGTTCATCTGGCGTCGGTTCAGCCTCCTCCTCCCCGTCCATTGCCTGGAAGTCAGTGGTGGTCCAGTCAATCCGGGTTAAGGCCTGAAAGACAACCTCTTCACTTATAAGTTCAGACGGATCAATGTCAGGGGCGTAAGTGTGCTTACGGATTGGCGGAATAAGATTTTGCACTTCTGGAATGACAGCCTCAATCCGTTTGTTGTTGGCATCATAGAAGGACCGGTGAACCGTCAAGTTAGCTTCTTTTGCCAACTGACTCGCCAAAGGACGCATCTCCCTCGTCACCCTTTTGAGGGCTTCATTATCAAACTCTGCCCCGTTTTATTGTTCACTGGGAAAGCCCTTGGCAATATCAACCGGATCGAGATTAGCTATCCATGCTTTGGCTTGGGTAAGTGCTAACAAAGCGCCAGCCCTGGCAGCGGATCGCTTCACCTCTTCTATTTGTGATGGTGTCATGGATAACCTGGCCAGAGTGTCCTTGATCAGTGTTGGGGCCGAATTGTCATAGGAAGATGTGGAGATAACCCGTTGGGCACTGATATACAGCTGTTCAATCAGCATGTAGGCTGCCTTTAGCTTCATCCGCATATCAGAGCCCAGATGAGCAATGCGGCTACCTACAGCGGTTTAAGGATTCCATATTAAACCGGCAAAATTTCAAAACTAGACATTCACAAAGCCTTGGCAAAAGGTACTTACCAAATATTGTAGAAGTAATGGCATTAACTTGGCGCTTCAATCCAGTAAGCTCTTCTGCCACCGGTTTAAGAGCCGATTCAGCGTTTTCCGCCCGCTTCAGCAATCCAGCCTTTTCGGTGTCCTAGTTGGCCCGCTCAGACTTGAACCACTCTTTGAGTTGCTCCATGGTGGTTAAGGCGGTTTTTAAGTCATCCTTGGCCTTGGTGGTTTCTGTTTGTTGGGATTTAAGATTTTCTTGAAGATCAGCAATTTGAGAGACATGTTGATTTATCTCAGTCTGCAACAGTTAGAAGAGCTTGTCAATATCTTTTTTGAAAGTCCAAAGCGTATAACCAGTTATACACTTGGCACTTGGGGGCTAATGTGGATCACTTTTTCTATTGATTGTTTGAAGTCCCAAGGATTAATACAAGTTTTAATCTTGGCACTTGGGGGCTAATGTGTGTTTGATCAAAAAATACACAAGGAATATTAGCAAAGTATAGTATGGAATATACAAAGTCCCGGTTTGACTTTCTAAGAAAAACCGGCCCTTGGGGGCTACAATGCAATGAAGGTACAGAATAAAAGATCAAACTGTTTACCTCATAGCGTTCCTTCATCAGATTTACCAAACCGGCTTCATAATCCCGACTTGTGAAGAGGTGGTTCAAGAAACCGGAATGAAGATCCTGAGAAGACAAATCAGCATAGCTTGACAAGTCGGTCTTGCCTTTCCCCTTGTTCATAAAAAGAAATTCATCTTTTGCGGAATGTTTGGATAAAACAACTGGATTTCCTGGGGCAGTATACGCAGTGCCAGTAACAACAACATCATCATCTTTGGCTGGGCTTGATGGATTGGCATTTTTCCTAACTGGGCTTGGCGGTTTGGCAGCAGGGCTTGGCGGTCTGGTAGCATGGCTTGGAGGATCAGCAGTTGAATCCCGCTGGTCAACAATTGGACTTGGAGGAGTGGCATGAGGATTTGATATATTAACATGTGTTTCCGGGTCAGCTTCTGACGGGTTAACATCAGTGCCTGGGTTTTGCAGGACAGAATTGTCTATGACAATCTCAGGATTTTCGCCATCATTTTTTGTGGTCTTCTCCGGATCAACATCATCAGTAGGGCCGCTGGTTTTGGCCTTCTTACTCAATCGGGCCTTGGCACTACAACATCAAAAGTTAGAATATGATAAACTGACGCATGAAGAAACAAGTTGAAAAACAATATACTTACCCAGCGACGGTCTTGAGGGGAGGCATCTGAGTCGTTGATGAACCGCCAGACGAGCTGGGAGATGCCTGGTAATTCGGATCAGACAGATTGAGTGGGCATCAGAAGAAACCCTTCGAAGGATAAAGTTTTTCAGGAGAACAATTCACCTCTGGACGACGTTTCCGGGTTGGTGTATCTGGTAGATCGGACGAGGTGATTTGCAGGCCACTGTGACAGGTTGTGCGACTCTCTTCAGCTTGTTGTGTCTTTAAAAAAAATGTTGGATCCAAATGAGCAAGGGCGTGAGAGTGTTTTACTTTCCGAACCGTACGGCGAACTCTTTGAACCGGCACAAGATCTGAATCGGAAGAAACAGTGATTACCTCAATGTGGTCTGCACGGCTCGCCAATGAAGGACCCATTTTAAGGCTAAAGCACAAGTGATGACATATCCGTCGATTTGTGTCTCGGTGATTTTGGACGGAACCCAATTGCAGGCAGAGAATTGTTTTGTCATCATGGAAAGGCAAATTGTGAAAGGAAAAATAAAAGCTGGTTTACAATTAATGGTTTAAGTGTACTATTCAGTGTTAAACCGGCAAATTGCCGTTCAAGATTAGTTGGCGGTTTAAGAGAGGGCTAATGTAACGCCCCAGATTCGATGCGCCAGGTGTCCGCCAGTTATTAGCCGTCATTACCATGTCATTTTCTTGCGTGTTGCATATTGTCATGTCATCATGTGCATTTCATTTTGCATACGTGTTTGTTTCTTGCATCCGAGCATTTTTCCCCGTTCTCTGTTTCGCGATCCGACACTCTCGCCGTGCCCCGTCGCCCCTCTCAGACCTTGTTTCGTGAGCGGGATAAAAACGTTCTCTGAATGGGTCGGTATTCGCCGAGTGGCTTAGGTATATCACCGGTAGACCGCCCGTCAAATTTCGTTCCATTTGGAGGTCGTTTGATGCCCCAACGGTTAACCGCGTAGCCCGAAACTCCCTTCTCTTTGTAGCCCAGCCCCTCTTCACCACAGCCCATGATCCCATCCTAACCCCCTCCATGCTCTTGGTCGTTCGATCACGATCGCGTGGCCGAAAACCACACCTCATTTGGAGCCTCCTAGCTCCCTCTACCTATAAATTAGTCCCTCTCCCGAAATTTCAGGCAAACCCTAGATCAAACCTCCCACTCGCCCGCCGGACGTGTCCATCCCGCGCCGGACACGTTCTCCGCCGACTCCCCAACCAACCACCGCGCACCATGTGTCCCGTCCGAGCCTCCAGCCGCCGCGGCCCGCGGAGCCCGTCACGGGCCCGCGTGGGCCCAAATCCCGCGCCGCCGCCCCGAGCCCCGTGCTCCACCGCCCTGCGCCCCGCGCGCCGCCACCCTTCGCCGCCCGAAGCTCGCCGCCGGGTGCCGCCCAGCTCCGCCACCCCTACCACGGGAGCTCCTCCCGCCGGCGACCCCGCGCAGCATCGCCACCGTCCAGCGCCCCGCGCCCGAGGCCGTCGGCCACCGCCGTCGTCTGCTCGCGCCGTCCCGGATCCGCCTCCTCGAGATCCGACGGCCCCGAGCGCTACCCCGCCGCCTCCGCCCATTTTCCCCTCGCCTCCGGCCGTCCTGCTCCGGCCACCATCGCCATGGCGCCGGCGCCGCCACCCTGCCTCAGGCAGGAGAGGAACGAGGAGCGTTCCTCCCCTCCGTCGCCTCGCGTGGGCCCCGGTCCGACGCCAGCCCAACTCTGGCCCAGCGCGCCCCGACCTGTCTCCTCTCCGTCCTGGGCCGAAGCCCATGGTGAGCCCCGCCTAAAACCTGCCCCGGTCGCATTTTAGTATCCCATGCTCGATCCGATTTTTTCTGAAAACTGCCAAGTCCCTGAAATTTTGCATCATATAGGCATCTTTGACATGCTGTATCTTTGGGCATGTAGCTCCGTTTTGCATGCACAGTATATCAAAATGTTCATCATGAGGTGCTCTTCATTTCATTCCATTGTGCCATGCTTGTTTGAGGTCATCTTGATGCCCTAATCATCGTTGCAAGAGTGCTACATGATGTTGACTACTGTTTGTTAACAGAACTTGGTGATTTGTCTTTTTCGTTGCATTATGTGTGTGCAACCTATGAGCATCAGCTCTACATGTGTTTTGAACTACATCATGCCATATTCACAGTGGTTCAACCTATGAGCATGAGCTCTACATAAATCCATGTATTTTTGTGAGTCTTGTAGTGAGTGCATCGAGCTTGTTAAGCAGAGTACTTGTTGCTGTTTTGCAAGGCTAAATCTGTTATTTTGTGATGCTATGTAAACCTGGTGCTACCTGTCATTCTTTGCATAATCTGGAGATGTTCACTAAGGATGTTTTATTATACATGTGATGCTCTATCCATCCATGCCCCTGGTTGCATTTATAGCCTGTTGTAGCTTGTTGCAGTATTGCTCCAAATTTGCTAAATAATGTTGCTGTCAGCCAGTTAACATTAAGTTCGGTTTTGCCATGTGATTTTCTAGTGATCCATGCACCCTATGAACTTGCTCTTGCCATACTTAGCTTAATAAACATGTATTCTTACTGTTGGTTGCCTTATCATGCCATGTAATGCTCTGTGGTGAGTGGTACAAGCTCACCAACATGCCTACTTATTGTTGTTCCTGCCATGTCTGAATCTGTCATATCATTTGCCATGTTTACATGGGTGCCATCATATCTTCTGATCCTTTTTGGCTCATGGTCAGTAAAGGACTTTTGTTCTATGCATTTAGTATTATCATGCCACGCCTTTGTTTGCCATGTTAAGTTCCTGTAACATGTTGTTTGATAGCTCTAAACATTGCAACTTCATGTTATTTCTGCTAAGCCTGAAACTGTTATTATTTGCAATCTTGCCATGTGTTTTGGAGCATGTTCTAGTGATTTCTGGAGATAGCTCAGTGTTCATGTTTTGTCATGCTTTACCTGTACATCGTGTTGACGCATTTTGTTCTTATTTTGAGATGTTGTATCATATTGTTTTGATGCTTGCTAGATGCCTAGTTGATGTTTTGGACAGCTTGTCCTTTAAACTTGTATAGAGTGTATGTGTTGAACCGTTGCTCCGTTGTGAGTGTACTCTATATGAAACTTGCTTGATTTTGCATGTAGTTTCATATTATCATGTTGCATACTTGTTTTGAGGTGTTTGCTTGATGTTTGTATGCATTTTGCATCAATGCCATGTTTATCTTGTTTTGCTCATATCTTCTAGGCTGTAGCTCCGAACTGAATGAACTTTATATGTAACTTGACTAGAATTTCATGTAGATCAGTGGTGCATCTTAACTTGCTGTTTAACAACTTGAACATAAGGTTTATTCAGATCTGGACCAATTTCGAAATTTGCATAGGACTTACCGGAATTGTTATATGTTGTTCCCGGCCACATTTAAACTTGATTTGATGTGTTGCTCTTGTTTGCATCATCTCTTGCCATGAGTAGCTTCATATAGCTTTGTCAGGCATCATGCTTGTTGTGCATCATGTCATCTTTGTGTGTGGTGTGTTTACCATGTTGTGTGCTTCTTCTCGATAGTCCCCGTTTCGTTGCGATCATGAGGATTCGTTCGTCTACGCTTGGTTCATCTTCGTGGCTTCATCTTATTCATGGACTCGTTCTTCTTCCTTGCGAGATTTCTGGTAAGATGACCGCTACCCTGCATCTCACTACTATCATTGCCATGCTAGTTGTTTCGTTCTATCGCTATGATGTGCTACCTATCACTTGCTCTTCAAGCCTTCCAAATTGCCATGTCAGCCTCTAACCTTGTTCACCCTTCCTAGCAAACCGTTGTTTGGCTATGTTACCGCTTTTGCTCAGCCCCTCTTATAGCGTTGTTAGTTGCACGTGAAGTTGAAGATTGCTCCATGGTGGATAGGATTATGTTGGGATATCACAATATCTCTTATTTAATTAATGCATCTATATACTTGGTAAAGGGTGGAAGGCTCGGCCTTATGCCTGACTTTTTGTTCCACTCTTGCCGCCCTAGTTTCCGTCATACCGGTGTTATGTTCCCGGATTTTGCGTTCCTTACGCGGTTGGGTGATTTATGGGACCCCCTTGACAGTTCGCTTTGAATAAAACTCCTCCAGCAAGGCCCAAGCTTGGACTTACCATTTGCCTTACCTAGCCCTTTTTCCCTTGGGTTTCCGGAGCCCGAGGGTCATCTTTATTTTAACCCCCCGGGCCAATGCTTTTCTAAGTGTTGGTCCAAACCGAGCGATGTCCGGCGCCCCCTGGGCAACCAGGGTCTATGCCAACCCATCGTCTTGCTCATCCGATGTGCCCTGAGAACGAGATATGTGCAGCTCCTATCGGGATTTGTCGGCACATCCGGGCGGCTTTGCTGGTCTTGTTTTACCATTGTCGAAATGTCTTGTAACCGGGATTCCGAGTCTGATCGGGTCTTCCTAGGAGAAGGAATATCCTTTGTTGACCGCGAGAGCTTATCATGGGCTAAGTTGGGACACCCCTGCAGGGTTTAAACTTTCAAAAGCCGTGCCCGCAGTTATGTGGCAGATGGGAATTCATTAATGTCCGGTTGTAGATAACTTGACACCAGATATGAATTAAAACGCATCAAGCGTGTGTGTAGCCGTGATGGTCTCTTTTCGGTGGAGTCCGGGAGGTGAACACGGTTTTGGGTTAAGTTTGACGTAAGTTGGAGTTCAGGATCACCTCTTGATCATTTGCTAGCTTCACGACCGTTCCGTTTGCTCTCTTCTCGCTCTTATTTGCGTATGTTAGCTACCATATATGCTTAGTCGCTGCTGCAACCTCACCAATTTACCCCTTCCTTACCCTTTAAGCTTTGCTAGTCTTGATACCCATGGTAATGGGATTGCTGAGTCCTCGTGGCTCACAGATTACTACAACAACAGTTGCAGGTATAGGTTGTGCGATGATCATGATGCGAGAGCGATGTTTGCTTGTTTTGGAGTTCTTCTTCTGCTTCTTCTTCGATCAGGGGATAGGTTCCAGGTCGGCAGCCTGGGCTTGCAGGGTGGATGTCGTTTGAGTTCCTGTTTGAGTTTCATCCATAGTAGGATGATGCTCTTATGTATTGTGATGCAGTATTCGTGTGGCATTGTATGCCTTTTATATGTATCCCCATTTATTATGTAATGTTAATGTAATGATATCCACCTTGCAAAAGCGTCTTCAAGATGCGCTTCTATCCTTGGTGGGACCTTCGAGTTCCTTTAGGATAGGGTCGCATCTTGGGCGTGACAGCTAATGATATATGGCGGATTGGTTATCAAAGGTTAAACCGCCCATAGGCAGAAGGGCCAGGTTTCAAAATCTACTAAGTGTTACAAAAACAGGTTTCACAATATCATAGTACAATTTTGGATCTACCGTGAATAACTAAAGAAAATTTCCCTGAACCCTACAATGGCGCTAAGAGGAACAGAGAAGATCCAGACACAGTCTGTCAGGAGCAGCAAGAAGCCACGGGATGGTGGACTATCAAAATGAATCTAGCCGCGATCAAAGCTAGCAGACGCATATATATACCCTCAGTAAAAGGACTAAAGAGAAGGCTATGGAAGAGCTGAGGAACGGCTACGGACATGGATGAACTGGAAAACCCTAATGAAGATCTGGGGTTACAGGAAATGAACTTACCAGGGCCACTCGGCGGTGGAGGAGCGCGGCAGGGTCTCTGGAACAAACAGGGTGATGCAGCGGCCTTGGTCGGTGCAGATTCGAAGATCGACGGCGGCGGCGGCGCTGGCTTTCTTTGGGTCGCGAGGAAGAAGATGAGAAGAGAGGGGAAAATGAAAGTGCCCGTCGGGCTTATTTATAAGAGGACAGGGGGATAAGTGATAGGCGCGGGAATCGAGGAGTCCAAAGCGGCAAGTGGCGCAGCTGTCGCCTCGATTTCCAGGATGACATTTAATGAAGTGAATCTTTTTATTCGTTTTTTACAGAGATGACATCATAATGATCCGTTGCTGTATCCAGAGGATGATGTCACGGAGGTTTAACAAAGTTTATAAAAGAAGACATCATGGCGGTTTACGAGAAATGAAGGAAGGTGTTCACAGGATTTTTCTAAGTATTGAAGATTGACATGAACAGGTTCAAATCAATATGGGGCCTAATGTTGGGGATATAACTACTGAGTGTAAACCGCCCAGGAGAGGAAGGTTCTCCCTCAACTATATTGAAGCCCACAAAGACTCAGAAGATAGAGCTTTACTATGAAGCTTAGAGGCCCGGAGCCCAAAGGCGGATTAGGGCCCATAGTGGTAAACCGACATAGTCATGTAACTAGTATTGTAAGATAAGGAAAGGACAGACCGAGCCGAATACTTGTATAAGTCGGCCTCGGGACTCTGTAAACCGGCCGGGCGTCAACCCGTGTATATAAGGGGACGACCTGGCGGCGGTTCAAGAACAAGAAACAACAACTCGATAGCCAGGCATAGCTTATTTAGCTCCCTGGTTAGCGAGTCCCCAATAATCCCATCACAACTAGACATAGGCTTTTACCTTCATTGAAGGGGCCGAACTAGTATAAAATCCCTCATGTCCTTTGTCCGGTTTAACTCCTTTAAGCTAACCCGTCGCGATGGCTCCACGACTAAGTCCTTACACGAGGACATCTGACGTGATATTTCCACGACACCCGAGGAGGTTTTGGTGTGTGGGTGTGTGTGTGTGGAGGGGGGGCGGGGTGTGTTTGAGGAAATGGCGCGGGTACTGAAAATTTTACTATGCGGGAGTCAAATGCGGGTGTGAAATGCCGGGGCTATTGAAAATTTTGATGATGGTGCATCGCACACGGTCCGAAGATAACAACCGTGTGTTATGAAACAGATAAACCCTCGAGGCGGGCAAATATTTTCTAGGGGCAGGCGGGATTGGGAACAAGAAACATCGCACACGGTCCGGAGATGACAACCGTGTGTTATGAAAAAGAAAATTCCTCGAGGCGGGCAGATATGTTCCAGGGGTAGGCGGGATTGGGAACAAGAAACATTGCACACAGTCCGAAGATATCAATCATGTGTTATGAAACAGAAAAACACTCCTTGAGGCGGGCAGATATTTTCTAGGGATGCAGGTGGGATTGGGAAGAAGAAACGTCGCACCCGGTCCGGAGATAACAACCGTGTGTTATGAAACAGAAAAACCCTCGAGGCGGGCAGGTATTTTTGAGAGGGGGAGCCTTGTGGAGCCCAATGTACTATGCGGATGTGTGCATGACAGGGGCACCGGCGTGGCACACGGTTAGTTTGAGTGAATTGTGTCTGTTGCATCTTCCGACTTGTATAATGTTCATAAATTTGTCAAAAAATGGCGCGGGAAAGGGTCAGAACACGAACACACTTGCATGTGGACCAAATTTATGTGCGAAAACGGTGGTTTGATTTTCAAATACCAAATGCAACTTCGATGCCGCACCTATCTCACAAAGCGCGGAGTATTTCTTGCCCGCCCCCCTCCCCGCCCATGTCGGCACGAAGGGAATCCTAAGCTATGAATGCATGCCCCCCCCCTAACCGAGGCTCACCTAGCAAAGTGCGAAGTAGCTAGCAATCCTGAAAGTGCAACTAATCCCTGGGTGGTTTCGGTAATTCTTAACAACATATAGTTCATTGAACTAATGCTATTTCAAGATAATCATTTCAGAAAGTTCAATGATTGGCATAGCATGGACTAGAGATGTGGACCCCTCAAAATGCAAAGGACATATATTGGCAACAAGCTTAAGACTCTACATTTACATTTTAGTGGTCGAAGATCACATTGAGTCCATAGGAAAGCCAATACTATTAAAAGGGGATGAGGTGTTGCTTAATGAGTTACTTGCTCAAAATGCTTTGTGATATGCTCCACAACCCTCAACCACTTTCTCATTTCCACATATGTCCTAAACCCAAAAGTCAAATTCGGCCCCACCGATTTGATCTATCTGGCGCTATCGAGTTTCCTTTGACATAGCCACTGCCACAAACCCTAGTTACTTCGGTCTCACCGATAGGGATCTCGGTCTCAAGAAGATGGGATTGCAAACTCTCTGTTTCCATTTTGTAACATTTCAGTCTCACCGAAATGACCAAACCGGTCCAACCGAGTCTGCATTGCAAACTACCTGTTTCCTTTTCGTCACACTTCGGTCCCACCGAAGTGAGCGAATTGGTCCCACCGAGTTTGCCTGACCAACCCTCCGTGTACCTATTGCTCAAATCGGTTCCACCGAGTTTATGCGATCGGTCACACCGAGATTACGTTATGCCCTAACCCTAGCATATCGGTCCTACCGAGATGACTATATCGATCCCACAGAAAATCCTAACATTCACATTTTTTCCTGGATCGGTTTTTACCTAGTTTGCTGATTCGGTCCCATCGAGTTTGGGAATCTGTGTGTAACGGTTAGATTTTGTGTGGAGGCTATATATACCCGTCCACCCACTCTTCATTCATGGAGAGAGCCATCTGAACAAACCTACACTTCCACTACTCATTTTCTGAGAGAGAACCACCTACTCATGTATTGAGGCCAAGATATTCTAACCCTACCATATGAATCTTGATCTCTAGCCTTCCCCAAGTTGCTTTCCACTCAAATCATCTTTCCATCATAGCCAAATCTATGAGACAGAGTTGAGTGTTGGGGAGACTATCATTTGAAGCATAAGAGCAAGGAGTTCATCAACAACACACCATCTATTAGCTTTTGGAGAGTGGTGTCTCCTAGATTGGTTAGGTGTTACTTGGGAGCCTCTGTCAAGATTGTGGAGTTGAACCAACACTACAAAAAAAAGACACATCGTGACGTTTTGGGCCAAACGAAAAAAATACTGTCATACTTATGACACTTCTATGATGATAATTGTGACAAAACCCGGTATCATCATAGATGTGGTGGGCTCCTACTTCTATGAAAAAAATTCATGACAGAAAATGGGCTTTTCGTCCTGGGCGTGCAGGAGACGCAGCTGCATGACATTCTTTGGGCCATCCATGACGGAAAAAACCGTGGTAGAAGCGAGGGCAAGGAAAATTTTGGGGAGTTCCCAGTTACGGTGGTTGGTTGGGGGCCGAGCAATGCACGTTTCTCTCGTACACGTACGCGCGTGGGTGCAAGGTGTTGGGCTCTAACTGAACCCGAGCGAGGCATCGCCTAACTGAAACAGAGAGATTGCACTGCAGGCTACATGTTACTAAACCCGAGAGATCGAGCAATTCCTTCGCTACTGGTGCTAACAGAAGCCGATCGATGCTGCCGGTGGATGAACAGTGAGCGTTGTTGGGGAGTTTAGATGAACAGTTCTCGGTGGGGGTGGATGAACAGGACCCCGTGGTGTTGCTTCTAGATGTACAGGACCCCGATCGAGCCGGTTGGGGCTGGATGAATAGGACCCCGTGGAGGGCTGGATGAAAAGGATGACCCCGAGGAGGGCTGGTTGAATAGTAGCCGGTGGAGGGCTGGATGAACAGTAGCCCGTGGAGGGGTGGTTGAACAGGAGCCCGTGGAGAGGCCTGGTTGAACAGTAGCCGGTGGAGTAACGCGCGGTGGAGGCTGGATGAACAGGAGCCCGTGGATGAACAGTCGCAGGTGGAGACTGGAGGAGGTCGACTGTGGATGAACAGTAGCCCGTGGAGGCTGGAGGAGGTCGACGGTGGAGATGAACAATATCCTGTGGAGTCCCGTTTTGCGGTACGCCACACCCCTCCTGATGAACATGACCCCCATTTCCACCGTAGTGCTCCAACACAAGTCCGTTTCCTCTGTTTTGCAGTACGCTACACCCCTCCCGATCAACAGGACCCTGTTTCGACCATAGGAGGTCCAACAGAAGTCCGTTTCCTCCGTTTGGCGGTATGCCAGACCCCTCCCGATGAACAGGATCCCGTTTCGACCGTGGCCGGTCGTACACAAGGCCGTTTCCTCCATTCTATGGTACGCTAGGCCTCGTTTCCATCGGCTGTTCCATCCAAGCCGGTTGGCTCCCACTCGTTCTGTTGCCTCCTGGTGAACACGACACATTCCGTTGCCTCCCCATGAACACGACGACGATGCAGTTCCTCCGTTTTGACCCAGCCATGTACATGAGCCCTGGCCGTATGTATGCGCGAGTAGGCATTTGAGACCCCGCCCGTAGGTACGTACGTGGCCGTATTTTCTTTCTTGCACCCTGGCCACTGTACGTACGTGTACATGCTACGTGCGCGCCTATACTACGATCACGTGCGCGCCTCTACATCGACCTGTATGTACGTACACATTCACGACCAGAATGACAATACTACGTATGCTTCAACCAGATGGGTCCCGACTGTCAGGCACTTCCTTGCGTGCGAAGATGTAGCTGGTGGTTCCCAGCAGTCAGGGGGCGAAACATGTTTTTTGCCCGTAATATGGACGCACTTCCTTGCGTGCGAAGATGTAGCTGGTAGGTCCCAGCAGTCAGGGGAAACGTTTTTTCGTGAAATACAGTGGCCCATCCGGTGTGTCCTTGCTGTCAGGTGGAGGAATCATTATTTTCCACGTAATAAGGAGGCACTTCCTTGCTGCGGTCGTGGACCCAGCTGTCAGCCTCTCCACGTACAATGCTCTTCTGATGGAAGTCGTTCCTTGATCATGTTTACAATGCCGCGCCGAGAGCACCAGCGCGGTGGACGACAACGAGGCCTAGGAAGGGGACGACGCGGAGCTGGGGAA
The DNA here is from genome assembly GCF_018294505.1 of Triticum aestivum. Taxonomy (NCBI): domain Eukaryota; kingdom Viridiplantae; phylum Streptophyta; class Magnoliopsida; order Poales; family Poaceae; genus Triticum; species Triticum aestivum. Next base: position 502,050,590 of record NC_057813.1, read on the forward strand.
GACGCGACAATGGATGCCCACGCAAAGAGGAGTACGATGGTTCACTTGTTCGGCTTCGGTGTGAGGTTGCCGTCGCCGCAGAATAACAGGGGCTGTGGGTGGGTGGATGGATGGCATGGCCAGCGGTGGGAGTAGTAGGGGCGGTGAGGCCTCCGCGGTAGCACAACTGGCCACAAGAGGGAGGACCAGGCGACACGACCGGGCTGCTTTGGGTGGCTGGAGCAAGAAGACCAGAGGTTGAAGAAGTACTATGGCCGTTGGATGGACATCGTACGGTCACTGGAGCTAGAATCGTTCATATTGACTAAGTTAACGAAGCCCTCCGTCCTCGTCAACTTAGTAGGCCCACAAGTCAGTATCCCACTATGCTAGGTCCCAGCTAGCAGGGGGTATTCATTTTTTTTGTGCGTAATAAGGAGGCACTTCCTTACGTGCGAAGATATAGCTGGCAGGTCCGACCTGTCAGCGGGGGGAACGTTCTTTTCATGAAATATGGAGGCCCTTTCAGTGGGTCCCTGATGTCAGCTGGAGGAATCATTATTTTGTGCGTAATAAGGACGCATTTCCTTGTGTGCGGCCGTCGACCTAGCTCTCAGCCTCTTCACGTATAGTCCATGTCTGATGGAAGTCGTTCCTTGACCACATTGACCATGCCGCGCCGAGAGCACCAGGGCGGTGGATGATGGCGAGGCCTAGGAAGGGGACGATGCGGAGCCGGGGAATACGCGGTAGTGGATGCCCACATGGAGAGGAGTACGAGGGTTCACTGATTCGGCTGCGGTGTGAGGCTGCCATCGCCACAGGGCCTGGCTAGCGGTGTGAGTAGTAGGGGGCGGTGAGGCCTCAATGGCAGCAGAGCCGGCCACTAGAGGCAAGAGCAGGCGGTCTCGCCGGCGCTGGTTTGGGCAGTTGGTGCAAGAAGAGCAGGGATTGAAGAAGCAGCGGGACCATTCGATTCAAATCTAATGGTTACTGCTGCTAGAATCGTTAGTTGACTAAGTTGACAAGCCCTGCGTACGCGTCAACTTAGTAGGCCCACAGGTTAGCCTCCCAACCGGTGCGCCCTAGATGTTAGTGAGAGGAATAATTTTTTCACCTAATAAGGAGGCAGTTGATTGCATGCGGCCAGGCCAGGGGAGGGAGTAGGGTGGGCCAGTGAAGCCTGCGCGACATCACAGCGGGCCACAAGAGGAGGGAGCAGGCAGTCCCACCGGCGCTAGTTTAGGCGGCTGGAGCAGGAAGATCAGAGATTGAAGAAGCACGTCGGCATTAGATGGACATCCAACAGTCACTGCTCCTAGAATCGTGTGTTGACTAACAAAGCCTTGCGTAAACAAGTCAGCCTCAAAATCTGTGGCATGTACAACCCATTTGCTACTATTTTTATAATGTTTACTCATTTTCTAATTCATATGGAATTTATTGGAGCCCATTTTACATTTTTAGAATCGCTGCCCATTTTCTGGTCAGTACCAGGGTTAAATTTTTTAACTAAATATGTGTGAAATTTTGAAAATTCGCAATTTTTTGCTGGGGAACAAAATATTCTTAATCCAAAAATTAGTAGCCATACTAAAACAAATTTAAAAATAAATTAGTGCTATGTCATGTTAAATCCAATGAAGTACTCCCTCCATTCCAAAATTCTTGTCTTAGATTTGCCTAAATACGGATGTATCAAGTCACATTTTGGTATTAGATACATCCGTATCTAGACTAATCTAAGACAAGAATTTTGGGACGGAGGGAGTATAAATTATCAGTGAAGAACGAAAACAAAAAAAGAAACTAATATCCCATTTGCTATACTTTTTTGGAATTTTCAACCCCTTTGATATTACTTTTAATAGACACTGGCCATACTCTTTGGCCAGGCCGGAATGCATCCCTCCTCTTCTTAAAAGATTTGTAGCCCATTAAGTCGGATAAAATAAATAGGCCTAGCTTGGGTATTCTTCAAAAATAAATACTAGGCTACCTATTTTCCCAAAGAAAAATCTGCTAGGCTGGTCATGTTGTTAGACGGGCCACAGAGGTCGCACAACCAAGTTTATAGCCTGCTCCTCCAAATTACTACTAAAAAAATTTGTGCAATTCTGTCGTTAGTTGACTATACATGGAAAATAATGTGGGTCCCAGATATCAGCAGGGTGGATTAGAGTAAAAATGAGGGGTGCATCTGAGTAGTAAAAGAGGCGCTTGCTTGTGTTCGGGAGTGGACCTAGTGGGTCCGTACTGTCATATTCACAACTACAGTCCTCTCCTGATTCACTATGTTGACAGGGACCATTTTGAAAAATACTATGTTGACAAGGTCGAACGGCGGCGCCGCGGCAAGCGCACCAAGGCGGAGGATAAAGTGCTTTCGCCAATGTGCTGGGCTGGGTTGGACATTCCTATTGAAAAATAAAAATGGACCGGAACTATTTACGATGTTGACTACGATTTGCATGGGTCCGCTGGTTGCAGGAAGAAAATAATGAGAGAAAGAAGACTGGTCGCTATCTTTGCCTAAGAATAATATCGACTGAATGTAACGACACTATCCTCCTGTTAAATCGTGAATTTAAAGAACTGGTGCATGAGCATTTAGCTTTATTTGTTGATCTACTTATTTATGTTTAGGGGACCATGAGCATGTACCTGGACCGGATTCCTGTGAGAGCCTCCCTTCCAGTTAATTATGTGCTCCTCTATTGGGCCTTCATCAGTGGGCCGCATGTTATCAACAAGTGGAAAATGTGTTCCGTACGAAAAATAGTATGCGCTATGTACGTTACGGGGAACTAAAGGATTGGACTATGCAATGACTTCCAAAACATTGTGTTTGTCGTTCTAACAACACATTTATTCAACCAATAGACGAAATATACTACTAATTGTACATTGAAAACAGCAGCAGCAACCAGGGCTGGGGGTTTCAACAGAAGTAGTAAGCAGGCCAGAAGAGTAAAGACGCAGCTCTCTTTTCCAAACCAAACATCAGCCATCATTACAAAAGGGCTACCAAAAAAGAATAAGTGTATGCATCAAACTAAATAAAGATCCTACTACACCAAGTGTACGCATCTAACTAACTGGCTCAGTTAGACATTACTATTTATTAAGCTGTGGAGATTGGCTGACGGCTTGAACCAGATGGGTGCCTGACAGGGGAAACTCCAGCCAGCAGGTCGAAGTCTGATACTTGCGACCATCTCTCCTACTTTGGGCTGCAGAGTGTGGCGACACATATCAGGGTATGGTGCATGCAAGACGCATGGTACGTTGTGTACACATAGTTTTGCCTGATTAACAAAACCGTGCGGCCATCATGATCCTTATCGTCGGTTATCTCCTGGTTACCAGATAATTCAGTCCAACAAACAGAGAGCGTGTACTAAGGCTACTTACTAGCCTCCAGTAAAAAATTCCTCAAGGCCCAGAGAAGCTGGGATCCTGCTCAAAGACCTTGCAGTGACTGTGATTGTATTTCGGGAAACAACACGTCTGGTACGTGCGAACGATCATCAATCGTTCGCCGTTGATTGATCGAGCCAGGAATCACCTGCAACTGCCACGCCACTTTTCTTTGAAAGGTTCTGGGATTAGGAAGGGTAGGTACACCAGGCGGCCTACAACATCATATCAAGTTGGAGTCAAATAAAAAGGGCTCTTAATGTAGTCAATCTTAAGAACAACATGTTATGAGCATGAATATTTTTTAGTAAATGTTGACAGTAATATAAGCAAGCCCTCATGATATCATAGGAAAGTAACTTACTGCTGTAACAACCGTTTGTAGCGATGACTGTAGTAGGCCAGCAATACGTCCAGCCATAGAAGGAGTCCACAACGTAAATGAAGCCCTTGTGTTCAATGGCATCAGAGAACCATGGAGGATGTATGATCCTGCGATGGACGTGTAGTTTTATCCACTTACCGCAATGACCTGTCAGATAGGCGAGACCGTGGTTGAAGAACGCAATTAGCCTGAAGTCTTTATAATTCGTAGATCTTGTGGGCACTTGGAAGATTACAACCTTGAGTAAATCAAACTTGGTATCATGTTGGCTACTGCAAGATTCCGAGTATTCTGGGTCGCGGTGCCAAAGCAGTGCAATGTTAATCGAAGGAAGGGGGATCAATCGCTGGGTGTAGACCTCCACGAGCATCCAGCTGCCGCGACCATCGACGAGCACCATCCAAGACGTGTTCATGCTGACCCAGTACATACCGTTAATGTAGTTGAGGGTGACGGGGATCAGATCGTAGTCAAGGGGGTTGATGCTCGCCACCCTATGATCGTTATGCAGTATGACACGCCGTTTCTGAAGATCAGGTAGCATTAGCAAGCAAGGAGCTGGCTTAGAAAGCTCCGGGCTGAGGGCTTTGAGTAAATGGTATAGCCCCAACGAGCACACGGCGAGCGGCATGGTACTGAGATTGTCCACAAGCGAAACAATGAGCTTGATTACCTCTGTGGGGAGCGAATTCCAGCCACTCTTTCGGCAGATGCTACTCGGTTGTGCCATTGTTAGTGCTTGGGTTTTGGATGAGGGGGAGGCGCCTTAGCATGGATGGAAGATTGGATGAGATTATGTGCGGAAAAAGATGGAGAAGCGAATATGTGCCACGGGAAGTGGACAGGTGATGATGACTACAGCATGCCGCTTGACTTACGAGACACATACCAGCAACGTAGGGTCATATGAAGTCAGACAACTTGCTTGAGTGATCACAGTATTGGTACTCCCTACAGTACCTACTACTATGCCCTAACTTACTTGAGTAGAGTAGTAGTGGAGTAGGACTCTGCTCTACTACTAGCACCGGAGTAGTATATTCTAATCTCAAATAGTTACAAACTTCAATGCCCGAGCCTGGAACGACTACGAACCGCCATCGGTGCTAACTCAAATCCCCAGCAAACGTTCGCTGGGAGTCATGGCATTTGCAAACGCCCGCGACGTAGTTACAGTACGTGTGTAAGGGTGGCAGTTTTGTCAAATACTATGGCTTAAAAATAGGCCACCGTCGGATGGAAATCTGACAGTTATATGGGATCTGCCAGGATTGAGCTCGTGCCGAACAATCGCCAGATATCATTACTACAAAATGGTTAAAACACCCGAGGCTATAACTTGCACCGGCTGACCACGAACAATGATACTAACATAGTTGTAAAATGGTCAAAGACCGTGTCTACGTGGTGTTTGGAATTATATGCAAAAAATTAGCAAGATGCCCATGCATTGCACGGAACACCATCATCACCAACTCAGTTTTTTATCTACTCCTACTCCTACAAAAGACTCAGTTGGTGATGATGGAGGCGAGGAGGCGTGTTCAACCGGGCGTGCAGCGGACAGCGTAGTACTTTTCGATTTGTTATGAAAAACAAAGAACAGTAGTAGAGATAGAGATAAGAGTAGAGATAGAGACTTAGGGAGGAACACCATCTAGTGCTTCGTGTGCTACTCCTGCGGTCCATTCGGCGGCCGCAACATCCCCTACAGCCACTCCCTCCTGTGCTCCATTCGGCGGGCGCTGTTGAAATTTGGGGAGCGCACTCTCGCGACTGCTGGCAGCCACGACTTCACCGACGACGAGTTCTTCCCCGACCCCGGCAACCTCTTCCTCAACGACATGGGCGACAACCTCAACACCAACAGTGCTGCTCCCGTTGCACCGTATGTGTTTCTGTCCTTCCTATTTGAAATCGTGGTAGATTTCATGTTTCTACTATGTATCCTAGATTCTATCTGTTCATCTACAATGCTAGTCCACATGATTAATTTAATCTCTGTTATAGCCGTCATGATTTATTTTGTGCTTATTCGGATTAAATCTCGTAGTAACTTGCTCATATATTCAACTGGCGCAACGTCCCCTACAGCTACTCCCATTTCATGGACGGCCTGGTCGATGCCTCCAAGGAGCCCTTCGTCTACTGCTATGAGTGCCCGATGCCATTTTGGGGCTCACCGGTGGGCATCATGCATCACCTCATGGATGCGTGCAGTGGTCACTACTGGCCCTTGGCGGAGAACATCAAGTATGAGACGTGCTACCCTTTCACCGTGCCGGAGTCGCTGGAGGATCACCACCGTCTGGTAGTCTCAGAGGAGGACGACAGCGTCTTCTTCTTGATCGTGAGCAACGGTGAGGCCCGCACAGGCTGCCGCCCCATCTCTGTAGTGTGTGTCAGGGGCGACGCTGCTGACGCAGACACTGACACGAGGCCGATGTACGGGTGCGTGCTCACTCTTACTACCCCTCCGAGTTACATGGGCGGCGACACCGGCTACATCAAACTGACTAGGACTCTGCAGAGCTGGGACCTTCCCGCCGATGTGGACATGGAAGATGCATGGTATTATTTACCTCCAACGCGACGCACAAGGACTCCAAGGAGGTTCACCTGGATATATGCATTATCAAGTTAAATGTTGATCATTAGTCTTCGCTCGATGTAATCCGTTGTTTAAGCATGCGGAGACTTCCATGCATGATCTTGCTCTATTGAAGTATCGCGCATGAATAAAAGTGTATCCGTTTATGGTTTAGTCTAGAATCTTCCATGTATGAATTTTTACTACAGTACTGGTGAAAGACTTACTATGAACCATTTCTTACATCTCCTCTGCCCCTTCCAAGTCATCCTGATTTAATCCCTCCGTCTAGGTGTATAAGGGCATGGTTAATGCTTAATAGTATAGCCAACTGTTGACTATAAGAAAGTGCCATGTCATCTGTAGCCAACATGTATAACAATCGATACTCAAAAACTAATTCTTAAAGATCATTTCTTGCAAAGCACAATAAGTGTTATTTCTTCACAAATTTTGGATGCAGGTTGAACAGTTGAACGCTTTTGTTTGCAAAAGATACCTTTTTATCTATTTCACCAGGATGTTTGTGAGCTCTAGAGATGAAATAATATCCGAAGAAACCTATCGACACCCGTTACACATGAGATGACCCCCACATCCTTTGTCAAAATAAACAACTCCCCGGTTAATGGATTTCACTCTTCCGTGCAACGCACACGCACCTTACTATAGATTAGTAAGACCAAAAATTGAACTAACATTATATATAGTACGATAAATGCTGATGCATGTCACCTAACTTTATATCATGGAAAACTATGTTCAAATATGAATCCAACGATATAGTTTTTGTTGACATGCACTAACATTTTGTTAGTTAAATCTTCAGTCAAATTCAATGGGGGACTAATAAACCACGACCGATGTAGTACAAGTGTAGAGGGCGGCGCTGCATGGGAGTCTCACCCCGCTCGTGGCGCAGCAGTAAAGCCGTCATATCACAAAACCCAACCACTGCCAGTAATAAGTGGCCTGGTAGAATAAACAGACAAGCAACCATCACATCCCTCCGTCTTTTTTGCATTTCATCTCTCTGCATTTACTTTCTCCGGTTCATCTCGCACACTCGATCCCTAGCTACTACTCCTAGTATCCCTAGCTACTACTCCTAGGGCCAATTCTTTTGGTGGCTTAAAAAATAAGCCGTCTCTGCCCCAGCTTTTCCCATAAGACTAGTCACAGTGGAGAGTAACATTAAGGCGCCTCACTCATTTATTTGGGCTTCTAAACTACTACTAGTACCTCCGTCATGGTTTATTCGTCACCATTGTAATTTGTGGTAAATTTTGACCAAAGATTTAACTGATAAATGTTAGTGCTTGTGACATGCACAAACATTTCATTAGTTAAAATTATGGTCAAAATTTGACATAGATTACAGTGGGGACCAATAAACCAGGACGGAGCTAGTAGTAATGGGATTACTCCTAATCTAGAAGCCTAAACGAACTAGCCCTGGTACTCCTACTAGTAGTAGTACTCAAGTTGGAATTCCAATTGCACGACACAACTTGTTTGGCAAAAAATTCGATACAGGGTGTAGGAAGCGGTTTGGGAATTTGCATCGCTTTCCAACCAGTGAGATAGTCCGTAAAAAGTACGACAGAGAAATAACCACAGAGAAGGAAGCTAAAAGTAAACAATCAAACGAGCATTTTTGCATTTGTTTTGCATTGAATCATTTCACAAGCTTGACTAGTGGTGTTTTTCTACTTTTACAAAAACCGCATCGTAATATTAAAATGTGCATTTGCACGTACATAAGTAATAGTAGTACTCCCTCCGTCTAGGTGTATAAATTCTTCCCTCCTTTGTCATGGTGCACAACCAAATATGACTTAGTCACCTGGACGGAGGGAGTAGCACAGTCTGTAAGCATATATAGAGAGAGACGAGTAGTGCGATAGTATATAGTAAAGTTTGTGCTATATGCACGTACTTACAAAATGCGTACGGATACAGAAGGTTTCCAATCTTTCCCTCTTACATACTTAATTAAGGATGCTAACAATTCCAGAACGTTCGGGATTTATCATTTGCATACCAAAACTAATGAGATCACCTTATGAAACTAAATTATACTCCTACTAAAAGCCACAACGCTCGCAGGAGCGCTTGCAGCGCGCCACGAGTGCCCTGGTGCGCGGCTGTTTCCTAGCACGCCGACACAATGCCTCATCGTCAGACTCTCAACTCGTGAGGTGCTGATTGGTGGCTTGCCGGCGGGCGAGCGCAATCTCAAGGGTGTGGTGATCCGGTGCCAACAGGTACTCCTCCTCGCTAGAAGTGTGCACCCGGTCCACGTACCGCCAAGTGCAGATGAGGCGCTTGGGCCTGACTGCACTCAGGGCTTTGGCACGGGCATCCTCCGCCACCCTCACGGCCCTTGCACGAGCCTTCTACAAAAGAGCCAATTGCCTGACTCTCTCAGACGCGACATAGACCTTCCAGGCAGCTTGCCCCACGGCGTGCTTCTCTTCCTCGGCCTTCTTCTTCGCCTCTATTTTGGCATGCTCTGCGGGCGGCAAAGCCTCCCACATGGTGAAATCCATTTCTTTCGAAAGCTCCTCAAGGCTGGGGGGGGGGAGGGGCTCGGCGGGTGGCGCGACATTCTCCTCATAGCGGGGAGCTGACGCATCCTCCGACGTGCGTGCTGGCGAGATTGGGAACGCCGACGCGTCCACCTCAATTCGTCGCAGTGAGGAGTGGAACACCGACGCCTCCTCCTCGACTAGTGGCGGTGAGGAACGGAACGACGATGCGTGACCGTCCGCACGATGCAGCAAGGGGCGCCTAGGGCTTGGGAGGTGTGATGCCATGGTGGTCGACGTGAGAGGGAGGGGGAGGAGATAGCGATGAACGTGAGCGTTCTTCCGAATGCTGTGGGAGGCGTAGTATTTATTGCAAGCAATGGCACACCTACATAAGATATGGAATGAGTTGCACTGACTTAACTGCAGGTCTAGTTGCATCACTAACATGTGGGCCAGACCCCTGTTGGGCCCATATGCCAGTGACCCAATGCACCTATAGTTAAGTAATTGAAGCAGTGTCCCATAAGATATGTTGCGTGATTAACGTAACAACTACGTGGGAATATTTGTTGGAGTAAATTACGGGGGAGGGAAGGGGTGGAAATATTGCTGGTCACAACGGATTGGACGAGCGCGGGGGGAGGAGAGTCATGCATGAAAAAAATTTCCACATGGGGTGGAGTGGTGGGACCGCCAGAGGGAGAAGGAGAGTCTGGCAGGCATATTGTTTCCACACATGGAGAGGAAAAGATTTGGAGATGAACGGGCTTCCTGCAGGTATGGGGAACGGTGCATAATAAGTCATCTTGCATGCCGGGTTAGGTATAGTCTCAAGTCATTAAAAACATACACGCCCCACACATGTTCATATTTCAAGGTGCACTAAATTATTGCATGTGATGATTAAGGCTGGCCATAATGGTGGTATCTTAGCTGGTATCATGCACACGGGAATAGCAAACATGCTGATGTGGCAAAGAATTAAAGAAGAGGGGGGGTTTAGAGTAACTAGTGTTCATGCATGCACTGGTAAACACATTTTTTGTGAAGAACGACAACATTAGTTGAGTCCTTTTGCAGACTACAAAAACTATTCCACCGCCTCTATCTTGCTAAGAGTAGGTGAATTAATTGAATCAAGCCCTTTAAACTAGAAGGGAGGTAGTAGTACTCTAATAGCTAACCTTGTTGTAATGACAAGATAGGACATGGCACGCACCTAGACGGAGGAACTAGTATGCATTGTGCATTTAAGTTTTGTCTGAAGTCAATGTACCTCTACTTGGACCAAACTTATAGAAAAATGTATCAACATTCACAATGTCAAATCAATATTTTTATACTCATTATAAAATGTAGTTCTTATACTCATTATAATCAGTATTGTAGATATTGATATTTTTAGTATAAATTTGGTCAAACACTTTGCAAACGGTTGACGGGAGTAAAGAGGACCAGAGGGAGTATCATGAATGCAGAGTAGGCAAAAAAATGCTCATTTATAGCCGGTTGAAGTCTCAAAGGGCGAGACTGCGCGAGGGAGGAGAAGGTCGTCGGAGGCGCGACGGTTGACACAATTAAGTGAAGTTACATCCACACGCCGTCATGGCGTGCGAACAGGCAGAAGCTATACCGTCAGGCCTACGATATGGGTCTAGTAGACATGACATCTAGTGGGTCCCGCATAGTTCCCAAGAACTCTTTGGGGGCTTGCAGCCGTTTATCCACCGGGCAAGCCAGCAACCCCATGCCGTTTGAACACCCTACTTGTCCTTGTCTTCTACTAGTACAGTACCTTACAACAGTTCGCTCCCAGTCATCCCGTCCTTTCACAATACACCAGTTCAACTTCTCCTAACCGTCCTCCAAAATCCATGGCCTCCCAAATCTCCATGGTCACTGCTGAGTACCAGGTTAGAGCCATCACTGGTGATGAGTTCATCGTCATCTACACACGTGGATCCGTGCCGGTGAAAGAATGCCTTGCTCGCTTCCTACACATGTTCAACAGTTCAACAGATGAGTGGGTCGCTGGGCTAGATGTTGAGACACCACAGTCCTGGAAAGAGAGACGATTCTAAAGATGGCAGAGAAGAAGAAGCTCGCCTTGATCCAGGTTCGCATACATAACATGTGCTTGGTCTACCACATATGCCATGCCAACGTTGAGTGCCAGGATTTTAAGAACTTCCTCAAGGACGAAAGAGTGAAATTCGTTATTGTAGACTTTAGGAACGACAGGGATGTCCTGGGTCGGATAGGCCTCATTGTAGGACAGCCCTTCGATCTCCAGAAGGCAAGCCTAGTGTCCTCCTCTCAGCCTTCAATGCTGACCCTGGCAGCAGCCATGATTGATCCTTCATACACCAAACTGAAGAAACCTCACCACGAGTTTCAACATGCATGGGAGTCGAGGACATTAGATGAAGATCACATCCTGTACGCAGTAATGGATGCCTACCTTTGTTTAAATATCTACAAGGGTTGGATGAAGAAGCAGAGCCCAGTGTCCTGTTCAAGCATAGAAGCATCGGCGAAGAGGAAGGGGAAGAGGGATGAGGACGAAGTCGAGGACGTGGACTCGGACTCCCAGTAAGGTGGCAGTGTCGTCACTCATGCTGGTTCTACTGCAGTATCAAGTGGACTAGTTGCTTAGTTTATTTTTAGGGGTGTGTTGTGCTGAGCCCCCAGCAGAACTATGTGTATGTCTTTCTCATTATTTGAACGTTATGTTCTTTCTCGTTATTTGAACTCTTTAGTACGTACATTAGTACTAGTACTATGTCTTACTATTGTTCTTCTTGCAGTTGGTACTACTGCTCGTATCTTCGTGTTCCTACTGTACTTAATATGTTCATACTAGTAGTATAATTTGGGTCAGTCGATTTGTGAAAGAAGTTCGGTGGAGTGAAGGAACAAGACAATAGAGAAGCTACCCCAGTATCTATATTAGGGCGGTAGGGTGCCCATGATCTATCTTATGAGTGTTGGGTGTGGAATGCAGTTCGCCAGAAAAAAAATTGATCGTGCCCGGGGTTAAACGGATGGGGGGTGGGGGGAGCATGTCGGTGGCAGGCGGTTTAGGGGAGGGCGGGGCGGCGGCGGCAGGCGGTTAGGCGTGTGGCGGGCTGAGAAGATGAACCGTGCACCAATTTCGGAGGTCGAAGAAGCCCTTCTAGCCATCCATGTTGCAACCAATGGCTCACAAGAGTCGACTAACCCAAATTACTCCTTCAGATTGCAGGATCCACATGGCATTCCAGGTCTCGAAGGTAGATTCCACGTCCACACCCGATTTGCGGGCTTGGCGTGGGCGCGACCGGCTTCCACCGCGACAACCATGCACGCCTCCTCTGCGTGGGCGGAGATGACAATGACATGCTAGTTCCTCCTCGCCGGCGTGCTGGAGCACGCTCTAGTCTTCCTCTTCATATGATGCGTGCATAGACGCAGCTCCACCAGCTGCTCGCGTGCTTGGCAGCACCGTGACATCGTGAGGAGGGACTGCAGACAACGTGAGCGGGAGAGCCTTCAGCTTCATGGCACAGGGATGGCGGCGACATGCCGATGATGGGCAAGAAATTGTTGGCCGGAGCAGGCGGGCGATGGCATGCACAATGGCGGTGGCGGCATATTGATGAGTGCGCGTATGGGATCTTAGTGTAGTTTTATATAGGGTTGGTCAAACTTAAAAGAAAACCGTACTAGTACACGTAAACATTAGACAGAGGCAGCGCTTATATTAGTTACCACAGCCACGATACGAAATCTTGTGCAAGCACGTGAGCCGCGGCCGCGCGGTCGATCAAACGGTGTGTCACCGTGTCGCGCTCAAAGGACATCCACCAAACCTTTTTGTGTGTGTGAAAACAATCCGCGAATATTACTCAACTTTTTTTCCTGGAAAAGTTCTTGATGCTACAATATTTCCATATATTTGAATTTAGCTCTAGTTCGTGTTTATTTGGATATGGACGTTTTAGGTGCACCCTAGTATTTTAATACTAATTTTGTGTGTGTGACTGAGAGAGAACGTGTGTATGTGTCCATATATGTGTTGTGGCGGAAGGGCAATGTGGAGACGGTGTGCGTGTGATAGAGACATAGAGAGCTGTGAATGTGCAAATGATCATGCATGAGTGAGACATAGACAGATGCCGATAATTGTGTATACATGAGAGAACGGTCTTCTATTTTACTTGTGTGTGTGTGAGAGAGAGAGAGAGAGGAGCATCCGTAACACAACAACCGTCTCTCTCGATTCGTCCATCCCTCGCATGATCACATGTAATACATGCATCAACGCGCACATTTTGACACCCTCACCCGGCCCCTGCCCACCTCAAGGCCCGCACATCGCTCTCTATCTCGCACACACAATCTCTTCATGAATACCCTGTTTAGCATGTAGCTTTCCGTCACTTACACACACATTTCTCTCCTTAGGTTTGTTTTCTCTCAATATCTGACACACACACACACACAACACACACACACACACACACACCCTCCCCCGAGCACACAATTCATCCCCATCCAAGGTTATATGGCGACAACTCTCGCTTGTGCTTCTCTGCACCCCAGCATGCACAACACCTCAATCTTCAAAGAGGGCATCAAGGAGATCAAAGACGGCGACCACACTGCGCTAGAGAATGCGGGTCCATTTGGAAGCAGGATGATGTGACGACGGCTAACTGACTCCTCCCCCCACCCTCTCTCTCCTGCACAAAATTACCAATCCCTCTCTCCCCCGCACAAAATTATCAATCCCTCAACCCACGAGATCCTTCCCCTCTCGTCCATGTTTTTCCAGCTCTCTCATCAAACCTGTTGTCTCTTCTCCTTCCACGTGGATAGAATATGGATGCACACGCATCTTACGTCTATTACATGTCTCCATCTTTCTCACAGACCTAACTTCTTCCTCTCTCTTTCTTGTTAAGTTTGTCTCCTACTCTCTCGTTCACATACCTACAATCTTTCCCGCCCTATCTGCTCCATCTTCGCAAGCTCTCTCTACATGTTTCATTCACACATTGGGATATGTTCAAAATGGTGCTTTTATAATGGATGATGTAGAGTTATGGTTCGTTTTGTCGCATCCTACAAAGTAATAACTATGAAATGCATTTAGGTTCTCATTTGACTAGGATTATGTGAGTTTGAGCATGTTGTGAAGTACTATAGACCTCATATACATCTTGGAATTTGACAATGATTGTAACTATTGAATTGTATAGACCATTACATTCGAGGTCAGTAGCCTAATATATTTATTTCACAATTTCAACTAATGATTAATTCACTACAAACTAAGAAAACAAATGTGTACTCCCTCTGTTTTTATTTAAGTTCGTGTATTAGCATTGGTCAAAGTCAAGTTTTGTAAACTCTCAGAAAGTTTATCACAAAAAATATTAACATATACAATAACAAATAAATACCATTAGATTCATTATTGAATGTACTTTCACATCATACATATTTGTTATGGTAAATGTTTCTATTTTTCTATAAACTTGGTCAAACTTTAGGAAGTTCGACTTCGGTCAAACCTAATATTCAGAGTTAATAAAAACGGAGGGAGTACTAGTAGTTACTAGTACTACTCGCTAGTTGCTTAGCCAAATCATCCAGCACGCCACACGAGGAGTTCAGTGTCACAAAATTATGAGGTCGGCGGGAAAATCTCCCGTGACCCTGATTCGAGTAGTGGGAAGTTACCTTCATAGCCTTCCGAACAGGCCTACGGATGACGCTTGGTAGGGGGCTGTTTTTGTAACTTCAGGTTCACCCTACCCAGCCAATCCCACCCCGGCACCCAGAGTAGTACACCTGAATACTCCCCATTTTCTATCCCCACCGCTAAATAGACTTCTCCACGGCACCACAGCCTTCATGCTCCTCCCCTTCTACATCGGCACACTCGTCCACCGCAACACATCTGCCTCATCGACGACCTCGTACGCCGCACTGGAGCCGGTACACCATCATCGTCGTACACGGAGCCTCTTCCCCGACACTGTCTTCCACGGTCTCGGATCTGCTTCCCGGAAGCAGATGCGAAGCGCAGAAGCACCACCGTCGTGGACAATTAACTAACTCCTGTTGCCGACCATGATGCACAGAGGCTGTGGTGACCATCGTTCTCCTCCTCGATTGGTAATGTGTGCATTGAATCACTTAGCAGTACATGTGCAGTTCCAATTTTGTTCATACCTACCCTTCAAATTTCCTGGTTGCTATTGTTCCTATAAAAGTAATTGGTTATAGCCTCCATTATCCAATAGAATATCAGCTTGTAATTGTGCGTCGTTCCTGTATCGCGCTGTGCTTGGGTAGGTTCTTCATCTGCAACCAATAGTCTGGCAAATGATGTAAAGTTTTTTAGAACTAGCAAGATGCCAATGCGTTGCACGCATCAAGATGCATTTGTATGAGTAGTTTATCTTGTGGGAGAAAAGTACGAACGAGGGAAGGCCTTATTTGCAAATCTAGAGAGGGATGTGGGTATATTTTTGCAAAATTTCCATTTTTTCCTTCCTATCTGTCAGATATAAATCAAACGGCATATATTGCAGGATGGCAGGCACACCATCATCACCAACTCTGTTTTTATAAGAGTAGAGAAAAAAAGTAGAGAGTATATAAGTAGAGATAAATATTAAATACAAAATAAATATAACAGTAGAGAAGAGAGTAGATATAGCAGGGACATCGGGAAAGGGTCGCGCGCGCGGGAAAAAGCGGTCGGGTGTGAGCTAGTTTTGGCGCACGGCGTCCGATGCGCTTTATAAAATCCAATGTCCTCCCACCGGTCTGTGCCTTGCCTCCGCTCCCTCCCTGCTCTGTGCCTCGCCACCGCTCTCTCCTTGCTCTTTCTCGCCTCGCCGCCGCCATGCCACCATGCTGCTGTGTCGCCGGGTAACTTGGGGATACCGCAGCGTCTGTGTGCGCCCCTCCGTCGGCTTCTCCGCCGAGATCCGGTCCCGCGGGATGCGCCTCGGCCTCAGCAATTTTGACACCGCTAACGAGGCTGACCGCGTGTAAGATGTGGCGGTGAGGCGCCTCCGATGGCCTCATAGAACATTGAACTTCCCCAACGTGCCGACGCGGGAGCGGGCGCAGGAGCTCATGCCTCTGCCGTGACTTATCACCGATGAGGATCGTCGCGACAACCGGAGGCGGGAGCACCATCTTGGCATCACCGAGATGGACGAGGAAGCCATGGCGCTGTGGCGCCAACACTTCCCGCGGGACATCATCAACGAGCGCGACTTGTACGCGTAAAGGAGGGCGGAGAGGGAGAAGAGGAGGGCGGAGCGAGCCGCCTATCGCGAGGACAAGCGTAGGCAAAAAGCGGACGCTCAATTCAACATGAGGCTAGGAGAAACGTTGCCCTGGGAATCCGATGATGATCGGTATCTTCACGCTACAGTTAGACATCGGAGGAGGACATCACCGAGGAGGAGTCGGACGATGAGGAGTAGTTGAATTATCTATTTTTTATCTATCTATGCTGAGAACTATCCTCTACTCTCTAGTCTCTACTCTCTATCTCTACTTCTCGATCTTAGCACTAAAAACGCTTTTTTAAAGCACCACACATTGTGATTATGTTGGAGATGCTCTAACATGGCAGACGAGTGCTTTAATGTTGCCCACAAGATGCGCGAGTATTACTAGTAGTATATTTTTCTTGCCATGTTGATATTTTAAAACCACGAGTGCGAACATGCGGAGGTGCAATGAAGACCAAACATGGGATATTGGGAAATCTTCAAGGAGCGTGGCAAGTTAAAGAGGAGCTGCACTGAACCTGTAAAACGAGCTTTGGTAAGTAACACCCTTTCAATTACTTCCGTTTAGCCTTGTGTTCTTCGATGTGTATATGTTGTAGTTTCTGTTTCTCTTAGCCTCGTGTTCTTTGATGTGTAATAAGAAGAGTCTTAATCGTCCTAATGCTTTTGTTTTTAGCTTGATGTAGGAAGTGGGTGTTCTCACCTTGTAGTCTGTTTTTATATTTTTTTTCCTTTTGAATTCACTTCTCCGAGTCATGTTTATCTGGATTCTACTAAATGGATCTGGGTTGCTATGAGTATTGATCTAAAAAAGAAGTAACTTCATGTCAGGATGTAGTTCCTGCGAGGAGGGAAGTATGGTCAACCTTGAGATCATGTTTCCAAAATGAGGTTGGATTACACACAAGGTGCCAGTTCCCTAATGATGCTGGATTATACACAAGGTGCAAATTCCCAGATGATATTGGATTACACACGACCTAGGTGGAGTCATCAGCTGTTTGTGTCCTCGTGGCTCTAGTAAAGGCTGAAAGAAAACATGCAACAACCCTTGAGAATGTAGCTGAGTTCCTGAAGAAGCGAAAAGAGCAATCAGATGCTCTCTTCACCCAAGCCAAAGAAGAGATGGAAGAAGCCAGAAATAAGCTAGGAGAGGCAGAGAGGCTAGGCGGGGTTCTAAAACTGTTGTCAATACAAAATTTCCTTCATAATAGCTAGGTTCAAATGTTTATCCAGTCAGCATGCGTGTTGTGATGTCCGTGCAGCTACTGATGTGGCACAAAATATATATTTATGGGTCATGTAATAACAACAATTACTTTCTAGACAATAACAGACGAAGCATTGGACATGGTATAGTTCACACGCAAGCCCGACATTCCAAGTTCAACTTCCACATCAAACTCATGTTCACAGATATCTGCACATTCATAGATAATGTCCACAACCATGATTCACTTTGAAGCCAAAAAAATCTGAGGAGAGTTATAAATAAAGAAAAACCTCTAGTTCCTGCTACGAGTGCGAGAACAACAAGTCAAGAACATGCATAATTAATTATATTTTGGTCATTTTTTGTGTTCTAAAATGTCGGCCGGCTCACAGAAGGACGTTTTGCCGGCACACGAGCAGATTCAATGAAGGCAGGCGGGGCAGTCTGAATCCGGTTGCATGCGACGAGGAGGCGTGTTTAGCCGGGCCTGCAACGAGTGGGGCCCTCTTGTCCGGCGCACCGGTTCAATGCCTGCACTATGAGAGGTCGCATCCGTGTCAAAGTAATCACTCCCTCTAGTACTTTTTTGTTTGGGTATAACAAAATCTCGTTTTCCATTCACATTTTACAAGTAAAATTCATGGACAAACTTTGACCCAAAATACGATGGGGACATGTAAACCAGAACGAAGGTAGTAGTTTTTTTTATCAAAGAAGGGTTTCCCCCTTCCGATTTTCATTACTGAAAACCAACATCTAAACCATAGTATTTGCCCTAGAACTATGAGGTTCAACATCTCACAACATAAACCCATAAAACCATATGCCAAGGAGGTACGTAGTAGTAGTTATGAATTCCATTTTCGCTCCATACCAATCATTCTAAAAACTACTAAGTACTTATAATGCGCCATTGAAAATTGAAACTCTTAACCCCGCTAAAAATGATATTTTAAACGTGGCTACTATATCTGTGGCAACTGGCAAGCCACTGCCTCCAAGTTGTTCACCTGTGGTCCCAACCATCAACTCCTACGGATCAAATTATCACGCGAGCTGACTATTCCTACAAAGGTGGGCTCCACCACGTACCCGGTACCCATGCATGCAGCAATCGTGCACCTAGGGTTTTAGGGTTTATTTGTTAATGGTGCCTTTACGTAACTCGCATGTGTGCGAGACAGCGAGAGACCGACTGCATGCATGTGCCTCTTCTCTTCGTATATGTACTCCATCGTTTGTCTGGTGTCCAAAAAATTATAATAACTACTAGCAATGTGCCAATGCATTGCCACACGATCAAACTAGATTAATACATATTCATCGATTTGATAGAAAAAAGAGTCTAGTTTTGAAATACGTCTATCACTAAAAATATGTTATGTTTCACTCAAAATATATTCCTTTGGCGGTTTTGATGAGATAAGGGAGGAATGTTGTTGGTTTCAAGATTCGAGAAGTGGTATATGTCTAATTTCTACTCTTACTAGCAAGATGACCGTGCGTTGCACGGAACATCAAGATCTTGTGGGAGAAAAGGATGAATGAGGGAAGACCTTATCTGCAAATGTGGAGAGGAGTGCGGGTAAATTGCCATAGTTTCCTTCCTATCCGTTAGATATAAATCAGATGGCCTATATTGCAGGATGGCAAGCCCACCATCATCACCGGCTTTGTTTTTTATCCCTACTCTTATAAAAAGCATAGTCGGTGATGATCATGTGCCTGCCATCCTACAATATAGGTCGTCTGATCTATATCTGACAGATAGGAAGGAAACTATGGCAATTTTGCAAATAGATACCCACATCCCTATCCACATTTGCAAATAAGTCCTTCCCTCGTTCATCCTTTCCTCCCACAAGATAAACTACCCATACAAATGCATCTTGATGTTCCGTGCAATGCATCGGCATCTTGCTAATTGTTGCCAAAACCCCATGTGTGTGTGAGAGAGAGGGAGAGAGGAGGAGGACAGAGTGCATGTGTGACAAAGACATAGAGAGTGTGTGTGCGAGAGGTATCAGCTTAAAATGAGGCGATAGTGTGTGTGCACGATCGAGAGGGCGTGTCTCAAGAAGGGAAGAAAAATCTACATAGATACAAGGAGTGGGAGAGAGACATGTATGCGATAGTGGAAGCACGAGTGTGCGGGTGCATAAGCCTATGTAGAGGCTCGTCGATAAATGTTTGTGAGAGAAATACGGGTCGAGGTGCGAAAGTGAGAGTTTTGTGTGTGTGTGAGAGAGACAGTAGTCGGGAA
The DNA here is from genome assembly GCF_018294505.1 of Triticum aestivum. Lineage (NCBI taxonomy): Eukaryota > Viridiplantae > Streptophyta > Magnoliopsida > Poales > Poaceae > Triticum > Triticum aestivum. The sequence goes on from NC_057813.1 coordinate 502,070,278, forward strand.
GGGGAGTGGAAGCAGGAGTTGTGTTTGTGTGTGTGAGAGAGAGAGGGGGGAATTAGTGTGATTGGTAAACAAATGAATAATGTCAGTCTGGGATGGAGACAAAAAGGAGACCACAACAAATTTTGTGTCTACAGGAGAGAGAGAGAGAGAGTAATTTTAGTGGTATGAGTCATATCTAGAGACATATAGGGTGTGTACGAGAATCCCATAGAGAGAAAGACAAAGTGAAAGACGAGTGGATACTATGTGTGTGGCGATGAAAAAGAAAGCTTAGGTACCTAGTGATACCAGAGAACGGTACAGACATGAGAGCTAATGAAAACCGTGTAATGTATAATGATAGGGAGAGTGTGACATGTCGACATTCTAGGAACGGGGGTCCCAGACTTGCCTGCCTGCGGCCCACAGGCGTGGCTCCACCGGTGGCCCAGTACGGCCTGTATTCATCAACCAAACACTCAAGACCCTCGTGAGGGGCCAAGCCTCGCGGGGCGGACGATGCAAGGTCTCCTCAGGAGCGGCCTCACCAGGGAGGCTCGCGAGGGAGGCGGAGAGATCAAGGTAAAGGGTACCTCGTGAGGTTCCCGTGACGCAAGCCATGACGACCAAGGCCAGGCGGGCGCAATGTCCTTGTTTTCCCTTTGGTGCTTAGAGGGCAAGTGCAGGCGCGGAGTACCGAGGCATCGGGCAAAGGTTTCCAAATTGATGCCACATGACCAAGACTAGCAGGACGGCAGGACAGAGGTCATCATGGAGCCCAAGACGGCGCCACCACCAGCGCCTTTGACAGGCGAAGACCACCTTTAGTCAGGACAGCCTGTACTAGCTTTCCCCTTTCAACATGGCCGTTGTTGGATCCCTTCCTGCTCAATATTTGGGAAGAGGACCAGGGCCTCTATAAATAGGGCTAGCCACCACAGTAGAAGGGACAGATCAATTCCTCCCCGAGCAACCCGCCAAGAACAAGAACACCTCTCCTTGCGAGGCTGTTCTCCCCTTGTACTGTTCATCATCAGCCAAAGAGGCTATCCACCACAGCACACACAGGAGTAGGGTATTACACCACAATGGTGGCCTGAACCTTTATAAATCTTGTGTCTCTAGTGCTGTGAGTTCGTTGAGCTAGCTTAGGGATTGCGGCAAGGCTGAGAGCGAGATTCAGTAGGGGGAAATCTTCGTGCGCACTCCATAGTTCGAACTTTTAGGGTTTTTCCGAAACCCGATATCCGAAATTTGGCGCGCCAGGTAGGGCTTCCGCTGATCCGCGTCCCATCGCTTCGTCGCGTCCATGTCTGGCGATCCGATGACCGATGCCTACCGCTGGGCGGCTTGGCCAGCCCGAACCACGCCGCCTACCCAAGAAGACCTCAACCCCACGCCCCAGGCAGCTCGCGCATCGCAGAACGCTGCGGGGCGAGGGTGGCGCGGTCACACACCGCCCTCCCTTACTCCACGGCAGGTGCGGGCAGCCACAAGGGCCTCAAGCCATGCCGCAGCTACAGCGCCGCACACCCGACGGGAGCAAGCAAACAAGAGAGACGCGCTCACCGTGGCTCGGGAGCTGCTGCGATGCAGGTTGATGGAGAGCGGTTGGGACGCGCTGCTGGAATGCATTGCCGAGCTCCTGGATGCCGCGGCCTCGGGGGCACCGCTCTTCTGCTTCCAGCTTGCACCCCGGGCCCCGGTCGGACCACGCGGTGGACCTCTCCATGCCCGCGCGCCCCCAAGCACGCCACAAGGCTTCATCGACACCAGCTCAACCATCGGCACCGGATGCCAAGTCGTACTCGCACCACCCTTGGTGAGTGCTGGCATGCGTGTTGCTGCCTACGGCCCCGGCAGGCCACTGCCCTACCATCCTCAAGATGGTGCGCTAGGTCGGGCTACATGGAGTGTGGGGCACTAGGGAGAAGTCTTCGAGGCAGTAGATTTGGAGGCTTACGCGCTGGAGGACGACCCTGGCTCGTTCCTCGGGCTAGGCTCGAAAGAAGAGACGCCAGAGGCCGATCCCTTCCAGGAGCCTCAAGGGAACCTCACCAACCACGCCGACAACAACAGTTACCAGGTACCGCTAATTCCTCAGGAGCAAGCTTATGCTAAGCATGGGTCACAGGAGGGTCAGGTCGCAGCAGCGAGCGGCTGCCCCAACTCAGCGCCCCCCCCCTTCCACAAGGAGGAGCACACTAGGGGCTGTAGGAGAGGGGCCGGGAGCTAGGCCCCTCCCCACGGCGCACAGAGCAAGGTGTTCCTTGGAGGTAGGCCCTCTGTCGGGGAGGTGCTGCAAAGCCTACCCCCGGCAGAGGACCCGTGGTCGCCGAGGGCGCCGCTTCCATCCCCTTTGCCCCTTTGGCGTCATCCTGGTTTCGGGTCACCTTTAATGGTGGTCGAGGGTGGCGCAAGGAGAGGCCCTCATCTGGCGATATGAAGCAAGGCCCAGTGCCTGTGAAGAAGGCTTAGTGCCTGTGAAGCTCGCCGCCCATGACACTCTCACGTAATAATGAGTGGGGTTGCCTTAATTTGGAGTTCGCACCTGCCGCCTCCCCCTCGCGAGCCCCTCGCGTGCGGGGCTGGGCGAAGTGCACATACACTATGCGCATGCCATACTATGGCCAGCACTTGCTCTCGCGAGGCCCTCTCAGCTGGGTCGACAGGTCCCTCAGGGGACCCTCAGAAGCTCACGACCTCACGAGCTGATATAAGACTTGTACTGGCTAAAGGTAAACCACAATGGCAAGCTCGCCACAGAGCCCGTAGGCACATAAAGGCATAAATTTAGCTTGGCCCTAAAAGCATAAAAATAGCAATCTTTTTACATGAGGGGCATCCCCTCTCAAAATGCTCTTACAACCTTTGGGGGCCACGCCCGAGCTTCTGTATGCAGGATAAACAGCAGAGACACACGGGATCAGTTAGACATATCGCTCACCGCGACCCCCGGGTCGCCTCCACATGCGTCGCTGGCATCGCTGTCGCTGTCACTGGTATTGCCATCACCATCACCAGTGCCACCATCACCATCATCAACCACGTCGCCTTCGTCCGCCGTGACTACCACCCCGTCGTTGTCGGACACAAAGGCCCTGACAAGCGCATCCACGTTGTCCTCCACCCACCACGCCAGGTCGCCCTGGATGGCCTTAGGCACCGGGGCGATGGCGGCATCAAATTTGAAGTCAGGATTGGTGTTCTGAAGATGGTTGAAGATGCGGGATAACATGCACCCGAGCAGGCTGTGGCTCCCCTTCTCAACAAGTTGGTGAGCTCTCTCGGAGTGGATCTCCAGGCGCGCCACCATGTCGGTAAAGAAGCGGAGTTGACTGGCATAGTTGGTCGCATGGGGATGCGGGGCATTCTCATTACAGATGATGCCCAAAGCCTTGTTGGCCCTGTTCCTGAGATCCTGGAGCATGGGGCCGTGCATGTGCTCAAACATCTGCCGTTGAAGCATTTCCTCCCTATTTTGCTACGCGGCGGACTCAGCATTGGCAACCCGCTGCTGAAGAGGAAGCAGCTCAGCGCGGGCAGAGGCCAGCTTGGCCTGCGCCGAGACCAGGGTGGCCGCGGCGGCCTCTGTGCGTCGCTCCGCTTCGGTTAGCTTGGGCCTGAGGGCGGCAGTCCTGCCCGCAACCTCGGCTTGAACCAGCTCCAGCTTGAGGTCATACCTTCTCGCGAGGTCTGCACGGGCCTCAGCCACGCGGTGGTTGACTTCCTCTAGGAGCCAGGCCTTGCGCACGCCAACGGCATCCTCCGCTTGGGTAACCTGGCGCTCCCTCATCTCCAACCGCTTAAGATCAAGATTGCACTCGGCGGCCTCCAGCATCAGCGCTTCCTCACGCTTCCGGAGCTCCCCCTCCTTGACGGGCTTCCCCCTCAGCTACACAAGGGCGGCTTGGCGCAACTTCACTTGCTGCTCCAAGGAGGCGCTCCAGGCTTGGAGCCCCCGCGTGTGCTGCTCTGTGATGTCGCGATGATGATCTGCTTCCCGGGCCTCCTCCAAAGCTCGGGAGCAGGCCTCTTGCGAGGACGCAAGGGACGCTTCAGCCTTCACGTTGTCAAGCTCGTGCTGGTGGCACGCGAGGTGGATGGCCAGCTTCAGTTTACGTTGCTCCTTGATCAACCGCAGGCCCTTGGCTTCAAGGCGCGCGTCTACATCCGCAAGCTCTCCCCCAAGCTGGCCCATCGCGTCCATCGCCTTTTGTAAGAACTCGTGGCGGACAACGCTTCGTTCGCACGCGAGCTTGAGCACGATGCTGATGTCGTCCCCCGTCGCTAGCGCTGTCGACGGGGCCCGAAGCGGAATGCCCCCTGTCAGTGTCAAAACCGGCAGATCTCGGGTAGGGGTCCCAAACTATGCGTCTAAGGCTAATGGTAACAAGAGGCGGGGGACACAATGTTTACCCAGGTCCGGGCCCTCTCTATAGAGGTAATACCCTACTTCCTGCTTGATTGATCTTGATGATATGAGTATTACAAGAGTTGATCTACAACGAGATCGTAGAGGCTAAACCCTAGAAGCTAGCCTATGATTATGATTGTTATTGTCCTACGGACTAAACCCTCCGGTTTATATAGACACCGGAGGGGGCTAGGGTTACACAGAGTCGGTTATAGAGAAGGAAATCTACATATCCGAATTGCCAAGCTTGCCTTCCACACAAACGAGAGTCCCGCCCGGACACGGGACGAAGTCTTCAATCTTGTATCTTCATAGTCCAACAGTCCGGCGTAAGCATATAGTCCGGCTATCCGAGGACCCCTTAATCAAGGAATCCCTCAGTAGCCCCTGAACCAGGCTTCAATGATGATGAGTCCGACGCACAGATTGTCTTCGACATTGCAAGGCGGGTTCCTTCTCCGAATACTCCAAAGAAGATCTTGAACAAAAGAATCGTGTCTGGCTCTGCAAAACAAGTTCCACATACCACCGTAGAGAGCATAGTATTCCACGAGTCTAATCTGCTGACAACTTTTTTCACATCATGACATCACATCCTGGCCTGGTCATTATTCGAACCGTTTTCTTAACCTGCTACTGCACATCTTGAGAGGCGGTTTTATTGGCACGTCTTGTCGAAGCAGAGATAATGTCCCCTTATCACAGGATTCTCATCAATACGGGTGTGGGTAACCCAACCACACCATTAGCACGGCACTTGGGGAATAAGCGAGTGTCTAGGGAAAGTGGGGAGGCGCATCACCCCTGCGGCCTTTATAAGGAGATAAGGATTCCCCTTTTTCACCCATGCCTTCTTCTTCCTCTGCTCATCCATTCTCGAGCTCCAACACCCAATCTTTCACCTTCTCTGCAAAGTCATTCCAAGCATGTACAGAGCAGGAGGCAAGTGGATGGTTTCCTCCGTTACGGAGGAGGACATCATGAAGCTTCGGGAGGCCGGATACCTGTCTGCAAACATCGCGTATCGGCTTCCGGCCGAAGGGTAGATCATCCCTACCCCGAAACCCCAGGAAAGGGTAGTATTCCTCTCTCACTTCGTCCGCGAACTGGGATTTCCCCTCCAGCATTTCGTCCGCGGACTTATGTTCTACTATGGGTTGGACTTCCATGATCTGGCCCCCAACTTCATCCTCAACATCTCGGCATTTATCATCGTGTGCGAGGCCTTCCTCCGCAACACGCCCCACTTCGGCCCATGGCTGAACACCTTAAACGTGAAGCCAAAGGTGGTGGGTGGCCAGCAAGCGGAGTGCGGGGGCGCCATGGTGGGTAAGATGCCCAATGTCACCTGGCCCGAGGGCTCCTTTGTGGAGACTGTGAAGGGGTGGCAATCGGGGTGGTTCTACATCACCGAGCCGCGCGACACTAGCTGGGCGGCGGCCCGCGGCCCCCGAAATTCTCTTCGGCATTCCTATGCGGCTTACTTCCTAGAAAGAGAAGGGCCTGGCCTAGGGCTCAGCAAAAGAACTGACCGGTCTTCAGTCCTGCGTCTGAAATATAATAGGCAAGAAGATCAAGCTTGTCAACGTGGTTCAGGTCATGCTCCTCCACCGGATTCTTCTGTGTCAGAGACGGGCTTATAATCTGTGGGAGTTCGACCCGGCCGAACACCAGACGCTGCGAGAGCTCTTCGGCACGACGCATGAAGACGTCTGGAAGGTGCTCTTCAAGGCCAGCGAGGTTCCACCAACCATAACCGAAGATCGCGGACTCAGCGCGAAATGCCGTGCCAATCCAGTGAGTTTTGATATTTTGCAAGACGTGCTTTTTACCAGCACATCCGCGGGAGGAATCTATGCCTCCATGTCATTCTTACAGGATTGGGTAGCGATAGTGGAGAAAATAGATTGTCCGGCTCAGCTACCTGAAGATCCAGAATCGCATCTTCTAACAAAGAAGTTGTTTCCGGCGCCCTATGTGGTGCCGGAGAAGAAGGCCAAGAAAATGGTCGCAGGGACCTGGAAAGGTCTCCGGTGCAAGGCTGCATCGGATGTCATGTCCGAAAACACCGAGGCGCACTCCTCCACCAAAGATGATGATGAGGAGGAGGAAACCCATCCTCCCCCCACTAGAGGGAGAAAAAAGAGGAAGGCCGCTATGCACGGGGAGGCCGAGGTGTCCAAGAAGGGAAAGACCTTCCTTCCGGACCACTCCACCGCAGCCATCAACAGCAGCGAGGAGTGGGAGCCTAGGGACAAGCCGCTGGCTCAGTCGTAAGTATTCGGACACTACAATACTTCCGGTATGTTTTGATGTACTGCTTCTTATCATGCCAGACGTGTACTTGCAGTCTGGCCAAATCCAGCATCGATGTATCCTCTTAGGAGGGTTCTCTAGGGCCGTCGGCGATGAACAACAATTCACTCCCAACAGCCTCCTCCCCCAGGCCCGCGGACGACATCGAGGTGTTGTCCCAAAGGATACCGGGCCAAGGGGAGACAGTTCCGGAGACGCCCCCAGGCGAAATCCCAGTCGCCGGGCACATGGGGGGGGGGGAGACCCCCATGGACTCCAATAATGGGGGCCACAACCAGTTTGGCCCCCAGCCAAATACGACTCCTGAAACCAAAGTGGTTCCGGATTCAGGAAGGTAGCCTCTCTCTAAGGAGGGTGAGCCGCCTGTACTGATGACCTCTGTCCATCCAAAGGCACAAGACAACTTGCTGGAAGCGCTTCGCAGCGCTTCCATCGATGCAGAACACCGTACTCTTATGAGTATGGTGATTGAGAAGGTCCGTTCCGCCAAAAGTGGATTGACAGAAGCCTGCGCTAGCCTCCTAACAGGCTTTGAGGTAAGTAATAAAATTGTGAGGGAGTATCACAATATAGACAGTAGCCCCTGATGCTCGGTTTGGTGTTCGGAAAGAAAAGCCGAATAGAGGATCAACTGATGTTCGCAGGAGTGTAACAAAAGATGTCTTATGTGAATAAGCAGGCGTCACTGTTGGCCGCTGCCGCTCGTACTGTGGAGGTCTCTGGACTAAAGCAGGACCTGGAGCGGACCGAGGGAGAGCTCGGCCTCATGAAGAGGCAGCTCGAGGAAAGTCAAGGTATGCAATACCTTAAATGGAAGCGTCATTTATTTTGATAGGGGACACGACCAAAGTGGCGGCCCTTAAAAAGGCATTGGCCGAGGCCGAAGACAAAATGGCCAAGGAACGCACCGAGGGCGAGAAGCAAGAGGCCCAGGTCAACGAGGTCCAGGAAGAGCTCTAGAACTTCATTCAAAAATATGAGTCCTTGGAGCGTGACTCTAAGACTTAAGAGTCCGAGCATGCTAAGGCCCTCTAGAGCGTGCAAGATGCCAAGGCCGAAACCTAGAAGTCCCAACAAGAGATCCAAGCGGCCAAGAAGATTGCGGCAGGTAAGGCATTCATTATGCAAAGCAAGCATGTGAGGGAGACATTCCTTTTACTTACCCGAATTTGGAGTTCTCTAGGAGTATTTGTGGATCTGCCGCGCAGCATATCTGACGCCGCAGAGTTCTATCGGGCCGAAGAAGGGAGCTTGACAGAGAAGTTGTTCTGGTCTCAATATATTGGGGTAGAACATCTGATGCCCTTGAGCGACCAGCTGAAGCAACTGGTCGAGCTGCACAAGGCAGCCGAACTGGCCATGAAGGGCCTCATAGTCCGGCTATGGCCTGCCGAGCCTATGCCCAGCAGCTACTTCGGCCTCGTGGAGCGGCTTGTGAATGTCTGCCTGCGGCTCGAAGTCATAAAGCGGCCAGTTTGTATTGAAGGTGCGTGAATGGCTTTCGCCCGCGCCAAAGTGCACTAGGCGAAGATGGATGCCGAAAAGCTGATGACCGAGGGTCCACCGAAGGGCAAGGAGCACCGCCGACCCAAAAAATATTATGACAGTGTCCTGAAGGGCTCCCGCCTTGTGGTGGAGCAATGTACAAAGGATGTAATCTTTGAATGAATACATTCATTTTATCCTGTAATATGAAACAAGTTTATATGTGCAATATGATGCTTGTTGATTTAAATTTTACCTCCTGTGCGGCAGTTTACAAAATCTGAGAGTTGGCAAGTCGTCGGCTTCTGCCCCCCCCCCCCATGTAACTAGCACAGGGGTGTCTGGGATAAATTAAACACTCTTTATCCAAGGGTTTGGTCCTTTAAGGAGGTGTTTAGCACAACGAACAAGGCAATCGGACTTATGAAGCTTTATCACCCTCACTTAGCCATAGAAGTTCTATAATTTTAAATTTTGGCGTAGCCCCTGGTATTCGGAAGGCCGAACTTGGGGCGCTATACACGCCTAAATCGGACAAAAACCGATTCCTCACGTAAAGCAGAAAAAATCTTTAAGGATTTGAGAACCTCTCGAATAGCGACCAGCTCTCGCCGCATCATGACGGTCAGTTTTCGGCTTTCTCTACTGAGGTGCTCGTCTGGAAGAACCGGGACACAATCGCAGTAGTTCTCCCTGTGCCACCTTAGCGGACAGAGCGGAACGTAAGGTACCAAAACACAGGAACCGGGCAAACCCAACTATTGACCCAAGACATGATTCGGAGTTGATGCATATAATGCTATAAGTTCGGGGTGTCATACTATTGAAAGTGTTCGGACTTTCTTGCCGTGTTATGGGGTACACTGAAGCCCCTGGCAAACTGATCGTACCAGAATGTACAGGTGCGAAATAAATAAGCAGTCAAAGAAAAAGAGAAAGAAATGTAATAATAAGCTGATGTTGTACATTATTTTCCATTGTTTATTTGAATGATACGTCAAGGTGTATTTATACAACTAGTGCGATAAGAAAAATAGGACTATTTGACATGTCCTAACCAAGAGCGAGTTGTGTGTGGGTATGTAAAAACAGGTATAGCGATCGTTACCAGAGACCACCTGGGGATTCCCTTGTACATCAAAGCTCCTTGTATCCTTGGTGTTTCCGTCCCGTGATGGGTCCGATAATCAGGTTATCGGAAGAGCCTCAAGAAGATAGGGACCTGAAAGAAAGAAAAGGGTGAAGGTATATGGATCCTGGGGCGGTTGAGCCGCATTGTGGACCGCGTTCTAGCTGTGCCTCCGTCTATGCCCATGGTATTTTAAGTGCGTAATTATGTACGTGCGGCACAAATTTCATCGCTTGACTAGGACTAGGACGGAGGCCGAATTGCTAGGCGAGCTCTGGACGGGCCGGATGATCCTATTGCAGAGTACTTCAGACTCGCTTGACGGTGTCCGGGGGCTTTATTGCTGAATTGGAGGTTTGCCTAAGGAGGCTGCTCTATACTTCTGCTGCGAGGGTCGCAGTGTGCTCCTCTGTACGGAGGGAGCGCTCTGTGTTTCCATTGACTGTTATAACCCCGCGAGGTCGGGGCATCTTGAGCTTGAGGTAGGCATAGTGCGGCACCGCATTGAATCTAGCGAATGCGGTCGTTCGAGCAGTGCATGATAGCCACTATGGAAGGGGACGATATCGAAGATTAACTCCTCGCTTCGGAAGTTGTCCGGAGATCCGAAGACTACTTCTAGTGTGATTGAGCCCGTGCAAAAGGCCTCTACACCTAGTATGACACCTTTAAAGGTGGTTTTGGTGGGTTTGATCCTCGAGGGATCGATACCCATTTTGCGCACTGTATCCTGATATAGCAGGTTCAGGCTGATACCACCGTCCATGAGGACTCATGTGAGGTGGAATCCGTCAATGATAGGGTCAAGGACCAGCACGGCTGAGCCGCCATGACGGATACTGGTCGGATGGTCCCTGCAATCAAAGGTGATTAGATAGGAAGACCATGGGTTGAACTTTGCAGCGACTGGCTCCATCGCGTAGACGTCCCTTAGTGCACGCTTCCGCTCCCGCTTGGGAATGTGGGTGGCATATATCATATTTACCATTTTTACTTGGGGAGGAAATTTCTTCTGTCCTCCTGTGTTCGGCGGCCGGGGCTCCTCGTCATCATAACTGTGTGGCGCCTTTTCCTTGTTTTCGGCGCTCAACTTGCTGGCCTATTTAAATACCCAACATTCTCTATTGGTGTGGTTGACTGGTTTATCGGGGGTGCCGTGGATTTCACATGAGCGATCGAGTATGCGGTCCAGACTGGACGGGCCCGGATTGTTTCTTTTGAATGGCTTCCTCCGTTGACCGGACTTGGAGCCACTGAATCCGGCATTGACGGTCGTGTCTTCTGCGTTATCTCCATTATTATGACGCTTGTGTCTGTTGCCCCGGGGCTTGCCGTTGCTATCTCTGGCATCTGAAGTGCCAGGATTTCCTGATGTCCTATTACTACGAGCCAACCAGAGTCCTCGTCCGCACAAATCAGGTCATGAGGGTCGTAAGGGCTGCCATGGACTTCGGTTTCTCTTGGACGAGGTGTCGGGCAAGCCACTCATCGCGGATGTTATTCCTAAAGGCTGCTAGGGCTTCGGCATCCGGACAGTAGACGATTTGATTCTTTTTAGTTAAGAACCGAGTCCAGAATTTCCTGGCTGACTCTCCGGGCTGTTGGGTTATGTGACTTAAGTCATCAGCATCCGGTGGTCGCACGTAAGTGCCCTAGAAGTTGTCAAGGAATGCGTTTTCCAGATTCTCCCAACTGCCAATGGAGCTTGCCGGTAGGGTATTCAGCCAATGCCGAGTTGGTCCCCTGAGTTTTAGTGGGAGGTACTTGATGGCGTGTAGATCATCGCCATGGGCCATGTGAATGTGGAGAAAGAAATCTTCGATCCATACTGCCGGGTCTGTTGTCCCATCATATGGTTCTATGTTTACGAGTTTAAACCCTTCTGGGAATTCATGTTCCATTACTTCGTCAGTGAAGCATAGGGGGGGTGTGGCGCCTCTATGTCGGGCTACGTCGCGGCGCAGTTCGGATGAATCCGGTCTGCTATATTCGGCCCGAACGGGTTTGTATTTGGTATATCCGGCGTGGTGGTCATCGTCACGCATTGGGGGGCGCCCCCGCGATCCATAGATCGATCTTGACTGTCTTGCTTTGTTTTCCAATTCGTCTTGCAGGTCATGCGTGTAGCCCCGGGCCTTGGTGTTTTTAGTTGTTCAGCGATGTGGTGCGGGCTGGTGTTCGGGCTAGTACGCCACTTTGTCTCGGCCACGGGGTGGTCGGTCAGCCGCATCATGCATTGGCCGTATAGGCTCTAGTGCCTCATCCTCAAATTAAGGTAACAACTTGCGCCTCGGGTAGCTTTTGGTTGGGTGCTCGAGTCTGTATTCCTCGGTCGCCAGGACTTCAGTCCATCTGTTAGTGAGCAGATCTTGATCAGCTTGAAGCTGCTGCTGTTTTTTCTTCAGGCTCTTTGCAGTGGCTATAAGCCGGCGCTTAAAGTGCTCCTGCTCGACGGGGTCCTCAGGCACGATAAATTCTTCGTCGCCAAGGCTCACCTCGTCTTTGGAGAGGGGCATGTAGTTGTCATCCTCCGAATCTCCGTCTGTTGCCTGTTCATCAGGGCTAGCTTGCCCGTCCTCTCGTTCGGCCTGCTCGAAGCTTGGCTGGGTGGGATTGTTACCGTCTTCGGCATCATCTGGAGCACTATTGTCTCTGGTGCCGGTATTGCTATTTTTGCTATGGCGGGATTAGAGCGGCGCCGCTGACGTTGGCGCTTGGGCTGCTTCGCCAGAGGATCATCCTCCATTCCATCATTTTGATCATCGCCATTGTTTTCTTTGGGTGCGTCCACCATGTATATGTCATCTGATGAGGTGGCTGTCCAGCGCCCTGTGGGCGATGGTTCCTGTTCTTCTCCGGCGTTGTCGTCCATACTGTCGATGTCTTCGGAGTCGAAGTCAAGCATGTCGGTTAAATCGTCGACAATGGCTATTAAGTGGGAGGTGGGTGGGTAACGAATTCCTTCGTTGTCCGCTTCCCACTCAAGCCGGACATAGTTCGGCCAAGAATCTCCCGACAGAGAGAGAGATTTCAATGAGTTTAGCACATCGCCCAAGGGCGAGTGCTGAAAGATATCCATGGAGCTAAACTCCATGATCGGTGCTCAATTAGGTTCGATGGGCACATATGCATGCGGTTCGGAGTCCATGGCCGGAGACGAGTCCGGAGGTCTGATGGCACACACCTCATTGGAGGGGAGATCTATGTTCGGCTCTATCGCCATTAAGTATGCGGCCTCCGTGGCGGGTGTCGGTGTCAAAACCGGCGGATCTTGGGTAGGGGGTCCCGATCTGTGCGTCTTAGGCTGATGGTAACAAGAAGCAAGGGACACAATGTTTACCCAGGTACGGGCCCTCTCGATGGAGGTAAAACCCTACTTCCTGCTTGATTAATATTTAAGATATGAGTAGTACAAGAGTAGATCTACCACGAGATCATAGAGGCTAAACCCTAAGAGCTAGCCTATGATGGTATGATTGTAATTGTGATCGGCCTTCTATGGACCATCCTCTCCGGTTTATATAGACACCGGAGAGGGCTAGGGTTTACATGGAGTCGGTTACAAGGAAGGAAATATAATATCCGGATCGCCAAGCTTATCTTCCACGCAAAGGAGAGTTCCATCCAGACACGGGCCGAAGTCTTGAGTCTTGTATCTTCATGCTTCAATAGTCCAGACGATGTATATAGTCCGGCTGTCCGGATACCCCCTAAACCACGACTCCCTCAGTAGCCCCTGAACCAGGCTTCAATGACGATGAGTCCAGTGCATAGTCTTGTCTTCGGCATTGCAAGGCGGGTTCCTTCTACGAATACTCCAAGGTAATTATCGAACACGTAGACCATGTCCGGATCTGCAAAATGATCTTCACACACCATTGTAGGGAACATAGCATAAATCCGTTCTGCTGGCTATCTTCGTATGTCGTGCTCTTGCATCGTGGCCTGGTCCAACACGAACCGACGTTTCCTGCCCCACCTTGACTCGCGTTGCGAGGCGGTTTTATTGGCACGTCCTGCCAAAGCAGAGATCGTGTTCCTCTTATTACGGGATCTTTCCTCAATAAGGGCATGTGTGACCCCACGGCCACCGTTGGTATGACTCTGTGTATTCTAGATGAGTCTCAAGCGGTCACGCTGAGGACTCTTAATATTCATCCCTTTTATAAAGGGGCCAAGGCTTACGCCTCTTTTCCACCTCCCTTGCTCCTTCTCGCACCTCGAGCTCTAACACCCAAGACCCAAGCTCCAACACCCCAGATCCTCCAACATGTCCGGATCCGACGCAAAAGGCCGGTGGGTGGCCTCCTCGATCCAAGAGGAGGACGTTATGAAGCTTAGGGAGGTCGGATACCTGATCGCCGACATTCAGCATAGGCTTCCTGCTCTAGGGCAAGTTGTTCCTACGCCAGAGCCCAACGAGAGCGTTGTGTTTGTCCCACACTTCCTCCGAGGCCTGGGACTCACCCTCGACCCCTTTGTGAGGGGTCTCATGTTCTACTATGGGTTAGACTTTCATGATCTAGCTCCAGACGCTATCCTCCATATCTCGTCGTTCATTATTGTGTGCGAGGCTTTTCTCCACGTCAACCCACACTTTGGCTTATGGCTCAAGACCTTCAATATGAAGCTGAAGATGATCGAAGGGCGACATGCAGAGTGAGGAGGTGCCATAATAAGCAGGAACGCTAATGCCCCATGGCCAGAGGGTTCTTTCCCGGAAGTATCCGATGTATGGCAACGGAGGTAGTTTTATGTTACAGCTCCCAGAGGCAGGAAGTGGGTAGCCGCCCCCGAGTTCGTCTTGGGCCCTCCGTCGCAGTTGGCGTCTTGGACCGACATAGGACAGAATTAGGGGCCCACTGGTGATGTACCAGAACTGCAGAATCGCATCCGGGAGCTTATTGAGAGGGACATAAATCTTGTCAGCATAATGCAAGTGATGCTAATCCGACGGTTGTTGTCGTGCAAACGTCGGCCTCTCTGGATGTGGGAGTTTAATCCGAAGGGTCTGCGGACTATTAAGCACTTCTTCGGCCTGAAGCTCAAAGGGATGTGTAAATTATTCTTTGGACCACAAGTAAAGTGTCCGGACACCATCGAGGATGCGGGCCTAAGCTGCAATCACCTAGATGCCCAAGTAAGTAACCTTAAAGCTGGACACTTCATTTATATTTTTCATAACTATTATTCTGAAAATCCCTCCGTGGCCAGGAATGGCTCAACAAAGCGGAGAGAATCAGGTGTCTGGCTCCACTTCCTGAAGGCTCGTATGGTCCGACCATTGCCAAGATGCTTGGCCGGGCGCTCAGCAAAATCCCCTCAGGGAAAGGCGAAGGAAAGGGCGGTGAAGCCGAACTTCACACAATACACATCCAAACTGGGGGAATCGTTACCTCCCCTGAGGAGGATAGTCGGGAAGGGGAAGCTAGAGCCTCCTCCCCGCGCGGGAGAAAAAGGGCCGCCTCCGAAGACTTGGATGCGGAGATGCCCAAGCAAGGGAAGAAGATATCACCAGGGGGCTCTACCATGACGGGCACCCTCACCGCATCGTGCCCACCAACGGGCCAGCCCTCCACCGATCTGTAAGTTAATCGTTAATTTGAAGGTATGGTGTTTCTCTGAGATTCATAACCGGGACTTCGTCTTTTGCAGTCCGGCGAGTAGCTCCTCTCAACAGAGTTCGTCCTCGGGGGATCTTCCTCCGGAGATGATGGAGAGTGAGACCCCACCCACCTCTCCGCATCATGAAGCAAGCGACACTGAGGTGTCATCACGGAGGAGTCCGGATCTACCGAAGCCGGAAGCGAACACGTCAGTTGCCCTGAACCCGGAGCGTTTGGCTCCCATGGGGGGCGATGAGAAGGGTCCGGCACAGTTCGATGTCCGGCCGGACGTACTGACAGGCCTTCTGGAGCGAGCCACGCTCTCGGAGGAGCACTGCTCTTTAATGAGCACAGTGCTCACGAAGATTTCATCCGCTACCAGCGGTTTGAATGAGGCATTTACAAGCCTGCTCAAAGGCTTTGAGGTATGTAGTGAAAATGCACCATTTTTTGGTTGTGAAGCACGCGCTAGGTGTGCTTCCTATGGATAGTAGCCCCTGAGACTCTGGTTGCCCGCCATATAGGCGGCAAACGGGGGATCACCTAATAATGGCTGCGCCGTATATGTGCGTAGGTATCTAAGGATTCGACAGCCGACCAGTCTGTTGAAGTTGCCGAATTAAGGAGGCAGATCGGATCTATTTATGCTGATATCACGCTGGTGAACAAACGGCTGGAAGAATCCCAGGTATGTGCTCTGCTTCCCTTATTATGTTGTATAGGAAAATGCGAGAGGGGTATAATATTAATGCAATGTGTTTGTACCACAGATGGTGCTACTGTCGTGGAGGCCCTGAGGGCGGAACTTGCTCAGGCCAAGGAACAAGCTCAGGCTAGCAATGCGGCTGCCCTAAAGGCCGCCAAAGAATTGAGAGCTGAACATGCTGCTCATCGCCGAAGCAAGGAAAAGATAGCCGAAATGGCTGGGGAGTTGAAAAATGCCACCGACCGGTATGTACTCCTTGAAAAGGAGAGTAAGGCTAGTTCGGCCGAGCTGGCCAAGGCACTTAGTGCCGCCAAGGAGATGTGGACCGAGATCTGGGGTATGCGGGAGGAGCTCCAACAGGCCGACAAAATCGTGGCTGGGGGCTCCTACTTACTGCGGACGAAGTTTTTGGACCCAAAGTATGCTCCCCTGCCTGGGCGCCGGAGTCCTGCAGACGCATATGCGGACTTGGCGAATAGTACAGCTGACGCTGTCAAGTTCTTCGAGGGGCAAGGTGATAAGGAAGTGGAGAAGCTTTTCTAGTTGCAAATCATTGCTCCCACTCGCCCGCTGCCGCTAAATGAGAAGGTGGCTGCTGTGGCGGAGCTTCACAGGCTGTCCGGTCTTGCAATGCAGTCTGTAATAGACCATCTTTGGCTGAAGGGGCCTAAGCCGGACAGTTAATTTGGCTTGGTGCAGCAATTCCTTGGGTCCATGTCTCGGATTGACGCCATGAGGAGGTCGGCGTGCATGGAGGGTGCATGAATGCTTCTTGCCCGCGTTAAAGCCTATGAGACGGATATGGAGGCCACCGTTATAGCGGCCCAGGATCCGGCGGGAGGCCAATATCCGGCCGAGCACTACTTGGCAAAGGTCCTAGAAGGTTCCCGCCTAATAGAGGTGCAATGCTCAAAGAATGTCTTGTTCGAGTGATAAGTCGAATCATTGTAAAAACAATTTTATTTTGATTATGAGGCTATATTTATACTTTTTGCCTAAAAATATGATTGTGTCCCCTGTGCGGCTGTTTTTATATATATAAGTAGTCCGAAAGATAGCAGTCGTTGGCTTCAGCCCCCATGCATACAATGCGGGGGTGTTCACGGAAAAATATGCTTAATCACACTTGATCCAATGTCTTGGTCCATTAAGGAGGTGATCGCACGTCGAACTAGGCCACCAGACTATATAGCTGTAACACTTTCGCTTAGCCATGGGAATCTAATGGTGGGGCTACTATGCAGCCCCTGGTACCTTCGCGTGCATCCAAATACGGGCGTGTGTGTACATGGCCGAGAAATGACCCTTCGTTTATGCGGAGGAATCCTAAAGATTACGATGAGTCTTTGAGTGGTTGAATAGTCTCTCGCCGCATCATGACAGTCAGTTTTCGGCCATCTCTATTGAGGTGCTCATCCGGAATAACCGGGGCACAATCACAGTAGTTCTCCTTTGACTGCCTTAGCCGATAATAACGGAACATAAGGCGGCAAACCCAGGAGCTGGACAAACCCAACATTTGACCAAAGACATGATTCGGAGATGATGCATATAAGGCCAAACTCGTGACATCGAACACTCCCAAAGGTGTTCGGGCTTTATAACAGAAGATGGGCTCAAGAATGTCCATTCATTATGAACCATGTGTTTCCAGGTACGTGCGGTAATCTATTGTGGCGAAATGCCAATAACGACAGTATCCACTGTGGGTATGGAACCCATGGGATGGTTTAAACAACAAGAGGCAATAGAAAAGGTTTACACAGGGGCTTAATCTAAAAAGAAACCTGTTGAACGGGGCCCTGCTGCACGTCTGCGCCTTTGTCTCCATTGTGCCGTATCCTGGAAGGGTATCGCGTGGACGTTGTCTGTGGAAAAAGGAAAACTCATACGAGAGTACAACGTAAGTATGCGATGGATAGTAAAAGTGTAAGATGTTGGCCTGCCAATAAGGTTGGGCCAAGTGTGGGGCTGTATTGAATATTTATAGCCCCTAGTTTCAGCTATGGAATTACATATACGGTGCCCTGGTTGAATTTTATCCGGGCTACCGGACTCGTCTAACCGTGTCTGTGGTCTTAATGATCAGTCATGTTTTTCTGATATTGGAGGCCGCTTATAGTCCGGCCGCCAGGGCCGTCGCGTGTTCCTCTGCGCGTGAAGAGCGCACTGTGATTCCGCTAACGGTGATGATGCCACGGGGACCGGGCATCTTGAGTGTAAGGTAGCCATAGTGCGGAAATGCGTTGAAGCTGGCGAAGGCCGTTCTTCCAAGCAATGCGAGATAGCTGCTTTGGATGGGTGCGATGGTGAAGAGTAGTTCTTCGCTTCTGGAGTTCCCTGGGGAGCCGAATGTTATGTAACGCCCCAGATTCGATGCGCCAGGTGTCCGCCAATTATTTGCCGTCGTTGCCATGTCATTTTCTTGCGTGTTGCATCTTATCATGTCATCATGTGCATCTAATTTTGCATACGTGTTCGTCTCATGCATCCGAGTATTTTCCCCGTTGTCCGTTTTGCAATCCGGCACTCCTATGTCATCCGGCGTCATCCTTTTTGTCTCTCGTTGTGAGCGGGTCTTAAACGTTCTTGGAATGGACCAATTCTTGCCAAGCGGCCTTGGTATAGCACCGGTAGACTGCCTGTCAAGTTTCGTGCCATTTGGAGTCCGTTTGATACTCCAACGGTTAACCGCGTAGCCCGCAAAGCCCCTTTTGTCTTGCAGCCCAACATCCCTCCAAAGTGACCCAAAAACCCATCCTAACCACCTCCATGCTCTCGGTCATTCGATCAGGATCGCGTGGCCGAAAACCGATCCTCATTTGGACTCTCCTAGCTCCCTCTACCTATAAAAACGTCCTCCCCGTCCATTTTCGCGGATGAAACCACCCCTAACCTAGCCCCGCTCCTCTCGTCCGCCGGACATGTCCGTTCCCGGACCGGACGCTTTCCCGCGCCGCAGCTCGCAGCCACCCAGGGCATGCCACGTGCCACCCGGCCACCACGTGCGCCGCCGGCCCACCGAGCCCGCAACTGGCCCCCGCGGCCCGCGCCCTCCGCGCGCCCCGCCGCC